>NW_020271371.1:1304669-1389113 GCF_002803265.2 Melanaphis sacchari
ACAAAATATTGCACAAAAATTATTATCATTATAAAACGATTCCTTTGATAGTTTAATAATAAATTCCTATTATCATTATTTTTTACAAACAGCATGACACTATTTTTAATAATAATAATGACATCCAAAACTTGGTAAAAAATAACACTTAATATAAGTTATATTAAGAAATGTAATACATTTTAATATTTTAAATTGAAATAGGTAACGAAAGACACACCACAGACGCTACAGTACCTATAATACAATAATTATTATACAATATTATTATTAATAATATATTAATAAATAATTTCATATTTATAACTTATAATGTAGAGAAATCAGCAATACGTAACATGAACGAATACAACAATATCCAAGAATTGCACGTGTTTTATGTATATTATAAGCAGGATTGGGATTTTATAGCTTTTGCATACTTATTATGAAATACTTAAAAAGTAGCAGAATAAGCTAAAAATGTGTTTCATGATATAGAGAACTCAAATTAAAAATGTTATTTTGCTTCTTTTTTGCACATTTGCAATTTTTTAGTTTTTAGTGCTTTTTTTGGACTTTTTGAATTTTTTTTGTATTTTTACTTGTTTTTGAATCAAATTCGGTCATGTTTTATAAAATTATATTTGAGCAAAACATTTTTTTTGATTATTGTCAATCGAGTTATCAAGTAAACTGTAAATATATAGATTCAGTAATTAGACCTGATTACGCTGATGTAACGCTGTACAATTACAGCGATAATATTAAATAGGTATAAAATAAATTTATATAATACAATATTAAGATAATTTCGTATTAAATACTTGGTTTTAATTTTTGTTATCTGGTGATTTTGTTGGTTTTTTTTAATCGATTTTTACTATACGATTTCCTTTTTTTGAATATTTTGTTGTTTTTATTGCATATTTTTAGTGCATATTTATACAATTTTAAATGCTATAAAATCCTAATCCTTATTTTAAGACACAATGTGTTGTTTACTAATAATGTAATAATATTTAATAGGTACATACCAAAAATGATATTTTATTAATGAGAAATATTTTATAGCAACTTAGTAGACTCTATTAGTCATTGCCTTCTAGTTCTTAGCCAATTATTCCCAATCTTTCTAAGGTCTTCTTGTATTCCATATATCAATTTTTAGCTCATTTCAAGAGCACCACGACTTATACGAAAAAAAATAAAAATAATATTTACAAATAAATTACTATAACTAAAAAGACAAAAAAAATCGACTTACCAAAACCGTATCCAATTGTCACTAATTTAAAAAGTAAATTATCTTAAAAATAGAAAACTCGTCTGTTATACATATACAGTATACCTAACTAGAATTTTATATAATTTTATAAATATTACAATTCTAAATAAATTTAGATACATTTTATGATCGATTTAAAAACAAATCAAAAAAGACATCTTCGTTGTTTATAAAATAAACATTGATTATGTAGAAGGTCTAGAAAAAGTGATTTTAAAATCTGTTGAAACAGATACAGAAAAACACAAATTATTTATAAATAATATAAATAATTATATTATATAAACTACCCTTATTTTAATACTAATGTAAATCATATTATAATGTTTCAACTGTTTCAAATTTTTATAGTTAATACATTTTGTATTATTAAAATATAACATTAATTTAAAATTTTATGTGTAAATATTCAACTTTGTCAACATTTGAACTTCAATCGCTTATAAAAATTATATATGATTGTATGCTTAACTTATTTTTTAAATTTTCAGTAATAAAAACTTATGAAAAATCTTGTATTACATTTTCTGTACCGTCTTAACATGCAATTCAACTATAATAAGACAAATGCACTGATAAAAATACAATAGTATTGTAAACTGTAAAATGTGCATCGTAGTCCGTAAAGCGAAGGCGAATGATCAAATGACAGTATTGCGACATTGTCATTTCTTAAGTATATTTCGATCATAACGATAAACATAAGTGGGTCAATTTAAAAAAAAAAAAAAAGGTATTTTGTAATTTATTTTATTTCATATTATAAACGGAATGATGAATAATTTGATTTTACATTGATATGTTTTTATTTTATTAAACAGTAAGTAAGTTATTTATTTATTAATTGTAAAAAAAAAAAAATAATTATAAATTGATACATTTTTATGTAAGAAACTATTTTCACGATTCATTACAAAAAGAATAATTATTGTACTTCTATAATTATATCAGGACACTAGTACTAAGAGTATGAATGCATGAATGGTAATAATTATGATTTATTTAAAATGTAAGTAGGGTTTTTATATTTCTATATATATTCATATTATTGTTGTTAGTTTAATACTGAGTGTCTGAGTGTCTGTGTGACTATGTATATGTATGATCGAAAGGTGGGAGCTGAAAGAAGAGATGAATTTCGTAATTTAATATAGGGTGCTGAAATACTAAATACGGCCTTGGGCATATCTAATGGCTAAAGTTGACAAATGTCGTCTCTAAGTATTGAATTTGCCAACAATTACATCAGTTCAAAAAAAGTGAAATATATTCAGTACTGAAACTAATGTAGGTACTTTATTTTTTATAGCAGAGTTTCTTCAATATTATTCTTATATTTGTATTATAAGATTTATGTGTAACAGGTTTTAGGTATGAAGTAAAAACAAATTATATATTTTAATTTTATACCAAAGTTTTCGTAAACACAAACATATATTATTTAAAAAAAAATCTTTACGTGCATCTACCTAAATAGGTAAAAACCTAACCTAACCTGACAATATCTATCACAATACCACAAACTCAACTCTCAAGATGGATTTTAAGTTTATATTATCTTTTGCTCAAACAGCTGTCATCATTGCGGTAAGTCTATAATATTATGATCAAATTGTAACAGATTTATTGTGATATGTTCGACTTATAAAATATTATAAGAAAAATAAAAGTTTATAGATGAATTAATCAGGATTCGTTACTCATTATAGTCATTAGTAATTTTTATTAAATAAATAAATCATATCTTAGATGTTAACGAAATGTCAATAATGAAATTGTGATGATTTAAATATATAACTCATTTACAAAGTAACTATAAGTACAACATTTAATTTATTATTTATTATAGCCTATTTATAATAGGTATATAATTACTCTGGTCTCTAATATTTTCTAAGTTGGCTAGAACAGTTAAGTCTAAATCAAGGTTTTAGATTTTATCATGTAAGTTACTACTTTGGAGCACTCAAATACACTTTATAAATATAAAAATACATTTTAATTGAGGTATGAATAACTTACAAGAACAAAAATATTAATTGATACTTCCTGATGTAAATTACTAAGAATTTTAGTAATATAATTTAATAAACATTGTTTTATTTATAAAAATTAGTTGGTTACTATTAAAAGTTCTTATTTTAATTATTAGATAGTAAAATAAAAGACAGATGTAAGCAACACTTTTTTATAGGGCACCAAAATTTTAACTGTCTATAGAGGCCCCACAAATGTTTAATCGGATACTGAGTGTCTGAGTCTTATAATTATAAGTAAGAAATTATAGGTACCTTACGGATTATCCCAGCTACTCATTAAAAATTGTTTTTTTATTTTACTACTTTAAATTTTTAAATTAATAATATTAATTAAAACGTCATATTTTGCTCTTAAATTATCGGCCTATTCATTTTGTATTCGTGTAGCTATATGGATAAAATATACCAATATTAAATATATAAATGCACAGGATTTAAAAGCGTTATGTTCGGTTATTTTAATATGGGGGACGAGGTATAAAAATGTGGCTATTATTCACAACAATCATAAGCTCAGTTATAACGAAAATAATTTTATCCTTACACTTACTTATAAGTTATAACTGTAACTACCGTCAGCGTTTTATATAAAATAAATACATATATGATGTAATAAAATTAAACTATGTATGAAGTTGTGTCCATTGGATTTATTTATTTATAGTACCTAACTAGTTACCTAAACCTACTCGTCTAATTTGCTTAACGTATTTTATACATCGATCAACTTTTATTTATTGGTAGTTGATACAATAATAATAATTTGACGATTTGTGACAATTGTGCATCGAAAAACGCCAGCCTATATAATAGAAGATATACGTGTATGGTGTATATAACATGTATTGATATTGGTACATAGCCATATTTATACATAACCTATTAGATAGTATTATTAATTATTATACATTCGTCATTCAATGATTATTTTAATCATATTATTATGTATTAGTGTAACGTACATAATATTAATTGAGATTACTATACGTCTACACACTATACAACATGACAACATCATACAAAACATTACATGTTTACATCATTATTAAAAAGTTAATTTTAATTATTTTCTTAGTTTTATTAATCACAACCTATGAATTTATTAATTTATTTATTCACATATTTGAATAAATCATTAAATAGACTATAAGTTATTATTAGATTTAGATATGATATTTTTAACCAATAATTCTAACAAAAAAATAAATATTTTTATTTCGATTTCATTTACAGTTATTATTTATTTGAATATTACAATTTACAACATAAAAAGGGAATACATATGTAAAATGACTACAACACGTTAGATTAGGTTATTAAAGTATCTAGTATCTACATACTCTATATTATAATGTATACTTATTATATATTATTATATATTTATATGTAAGTATTAGTATTTCAATGTGAAAAAAATAAAAATTATAAAAAACTTACCTACTACCATTACAACTATTTATGGAAGTATGGCATAAATTATAAATTCATTTTTTGTTTTTAATGCATAAGTACTTTTATAAAATTAATACGAATCGTGACCGTGTACTAAATTGATTAATGTAATTTGAACCCAAACCACTCGACAATGAACGAACAATAAATTTTATATATACCTATTGGTCTTACAGGTCCTTAACTCCTCATGACTGTGACATTGAAAATTGTTAAAAAAAAAAAATAGGCGAGTAATTGATTTTGCACAACTCAAAACAATACAATTTATTATTTAATAAAATTGTTTTAACTATAAATTATTCAGTGTAAGTATTCAGTATTGACTATTATAAATACACAGTGTTGCCAAAACTATATTTTCTCTGATTCGTTACATACCAGTTTAAAATTTACATTTACCACCAATTATACCAATATACTCCATAGGCGAATATTTGATTGAATTTTAGGAGGGGAGGGACTTAAGTCTTTTCTTTGCATTTTTGTAAAATAGATACCTACCTATTTAATACTTTGAAAAATGTTCAACAAGCACCCTCTAATCACAGCCTATGAGTTAGTCCAATAATTGTAGATTACTTTATATGTCTTATATAAATTATAAAAATCATTCACTGGCAATCATAGCTTTCATATTATATCATAACAAGTATAAACACCACTACTGTAATCAGTGTAATCGCATTGGTCTATTAAGACTGAATAAAAACTTAATTCAATTTGTTAACAACCTATATTGAGGTGTCGGTAGCCCGAAAATATTTCGATTAACGTACCTACTCACTGTTCATGCATATTACATTATTAAAATTATTTACTTTAGTCTCCATAGTTGACGAATACCATACGTCTGTATTGCCATACCTATAGGTAAATACATAAGCCGCAGCTCATATGCACTTGCAGACTGCTGTATATAGGCGGATAGTACTAGTTTTCTCTTTTTCTTCGTGTCTTTGTAAATGCTTTACAGGTAGTTAGTATTCAGTCATTACATTGCCAGTATAAATATCTAATGTAAAAATGCAATAATTAAATATACACTTTATATTACATCGATATGTAGAATTGACTTTATAAAAACCAAAGAATAGGTGCTATTATAGTTGACAATAAAATATTTGATAATATTGTCGAAGTTATTACAAAATACAAGCAGCATTACCTAAATTTTAAATTTTAAATGATATAGTATGAAATCCAATAATCAATAGCACATGATTTAATGCAATGTTGAGCAATTTAACATGTTTTAATTTTTATAAGCGAAATGGATTACAGAACCCATGCCACGGTAGAATATAATAATTATTAAAATTATGTTATTTAATAATTGCATAGATATATTGAACGGAAATCGGTAGGTATGAGATAGAACCTATAACCGACTACTTAAATATAAGCTGTGAGGTATAGTCCACAAGAGTACAGCGTATGTCCGTTGTACACGATAAAATTAATAATATCAAATAAAATCCCAGACGACTTTAATTCTACCGACAATTTTCTGTTTAAGTTTTTCGAAAGCAGACGGAGACACATCGATGTCATTCATCTTGCAGGCTTCGCACTTGTCTCTCACGGTCACTATGATTGATTTCAACGTGGTAGGGTCGATTATTTTCACTCGCTTGCCGCACACGGGATCCAAATTGGGATTCGGAGTGGTGAAATGACCGAACGCTATCGCCGCAACCATGTCGCCGTCGGTGTACGTCTGGCCGCACGCCGTCAACCCCAAACTGTAGTAGGTGAGGTCTCCGATTTTTTTCAATTGCACCGCGTCCGATGGATCGTTCGTGCTGTTGCAGCAAAAGTACACGTGGCCCCCGTCGCACGGCGACCGTGCCACCTCGATCGTGCCCCGGTACTGCGGCGAGCTGCAACCGCCGCGGTCCCCATTAATCGCATCATCTCGGCGGTCCCGCGATCCTGCTGAATCCAACACGCATTCCGTGGCCCGGCACAATCGCTGAGAGGAATCGATCGAATTCCATTGGTAACAGCAGGAGTACACGTGTCCTGCAGCGGCCTTACCGCGGCCGCACGGCTTGCGCTTTATCTCCGTCATGCCGTCGTACTGCTCGCAGCCCTTGACCAGCCACGAGTCCAGTTGACAGCCAGTGTCCCAACACTCTGCACCCGTGTAATGCACGGCGGTGGCGGCGATCAGCACGAGTGTACAAACGACCGCCGACCGGGGAGATACGAATCCGCGGTTCATATTATTGTTTTACTATGTAATTTTTATACCGCGAAATGTGAAATATTAAAAAATCAAAATCGTCGACGGGCAGGTTTGACGATTTTATTATTTCTGGAGCGTGTATCACCTAAGTGGCTGTATTTATGTAGGTACTTCGGGTGTAGATGCATCACGCATGTAGGTACGCAATAGATTATTTAATTATACTCACGTTTACATCGTATGCATTATGCAGCACATAATAGTTTAGGTATTAATAATCAGCATATGTGGGTAGTGTATATATATTATGTCAGATATTGCATTATTTTAAATGTTTATTATAATCATTACAATTTTGTACCACAGCCATCATATGTAGGTTATTATAGATACCCGCCTGGCGTTTATCCTTACATAGCACAGTAATTCCCAATCGGTGGGAGGACTCCTCCACAGAGGAAAATTTGATTATTGCACGGGAGGAATATAGTGATGATGAAATAACAAAAATTGTGTACAAATGATCAAGCCATTTTATAATAAGTAATTTATTATGGAGTTGATTCTATTTTTAAATTGATGAAAAATATGATTAAGTCATTAATTGTATTTGTATAATATATGTATAGTTATTTAGTATCACAATAATAAAAAAAAATAGGTCTTCTTAACTTTGTTTTAAAGGGGAAGGGTGTGTGAGACTTTTGAACATTTACTGAATAGTCGTAGAATAAAAAAAGTTGGAAACCGCTGTTTTAAAAATACCATAATTATACATTTTATATTATTATCTAAACTATATATTTTAGAATTAATTTATTAATGTATATGCATTAAGTACAAATACATCATATTAATATAATAAATACAGTGAAATCTCCATTTACTAACACCTCCAAATATTGGACATTTTTTGGGAATGGTAAAATGTTGACTGCTTATCTATAAAAAAAAACCTTTAAGTACGTGACATTGTAACTAAGTAACTAACACATATTTGTATGGCTAGATTTTAATAATTTTTATTTTAATTACAATTTAGGAATATTTTATTACGATTTACCTATGTTTTACACATTATTATACTATTATAGTTTATCTTATATGTAGATAATGGCTGTCGCATTCGTTATATCCATTGAAATATTATAATAAACAAACTAAAGTGACTTGCGTAAACAATAATATTATGTTTACAGTAATTAATATATAAAACCATTACAGTCAAAAATTTAAAATTTTTTATACATTTTAATGCTTGATTTATTATTTTTAATTTTAAATCAACTGAAATAAAAGCCAAGTTTTTTTAAAAATCAATTAAACTAGTTAAATTAAAGAAATTAAATTTCCAACTAGAGTACTTAATTTAATTTTTTACTAATTAATGCCCAATGCTGTTTGTTTTCGCATGCCTAGGCATTTAACAGTTAGAAAAGATCCCGCCTTTTTGATGATATTTAAAAATTACAAAAATGCGGGAATAAGAATAAAAGAGATTATTGACTATATAGTTCATAATATTTGTACAACGTCTTTGAGTAACCTATTCAACGGTGAATTCTTCAGTGACTCTGTAACAAAGGCCATTATATTGTACCGTTTTAGCTAAATATAAATATTATTATAGTAATATACGTTATAGAACGTAGTACTCATAGTACGTACCATACGATAAATTTTCACAGAAAATAGAATTGCAGAAAAGCCAGAAAATGCAATTAGTTATTACGCGAATTACGTTTATTTACGTCCCCTTACAGTTACTGATTATTGACAACATTTTAGTACTATTATAGTATTTAATATTTATAATAAATGCTATTGGCTATTGGCTATACACAATATAATATCAAATCGTTATTCCTTGTTAGTACTGTAACTAAGTGTGTTGTCAACGGTGTCAAAATTTGTTTTACCAACAATAATTTGTTTGTTTAGTTTATTTTGCTATTAAGTATTACATATTTTTCTATTGTCTTTCGTTTTCTCTTCATACGCATTTTATGAGTAAGTACAATACAGTTTATTTTATTTAGCAAGGATTGTAAGTTTAAGTAAAAATATATACTAACGAATAGATGTTTTAACTTATATTATTATTTATTATCATAGAAGCATAGTATATCGTAATATCTTATTGATTATTAATTATTAGGAAGGTTCTAGACTTGAACTGCTTTAACAGATTGCTGTAGTAATAAAACTTGAATTAGTTACCTACCTTATTGAGTCACAACATTATTAGAATTGAGTAATTATAGCATAAACGATCAACGTTTGCCCATCACTAATTAGTTAGCATGCTGAGTGCGTGAAAATTAAATAAATTCGTGTTTTGGTTCTTAAATATAGATATATGTACCTATTTTATCTCTATCTCATGATGACAGTATTTATATCAATATTATGTACCTAATACATACCATTGATTTTATAATATTATAAAATCAATGCTAATACCTACCTACTGTAATACAGTAATAGTTTTAAAAATTCTCAGGATGTTTTTAAATAATTAAGTGGTACCTTGTAACTACCTATTATATTTTCTTAGTAATGTATGTATGTGGTATAAGGATAGTTATTATTTATCTAATAATTATGTTTTCAAAAATGTATTTTAATTGGTTTCGCTATATACATACTTTTTGAATATCATAATTTTGTACTACTTGACTACCACCAGTTGTCTTTATTAAGTTACCATGACTACCAAATTTAAATAAATTAAGTTTATTTATTTTATTACGAAATATTATGATTTAAGACTTTATTTATCAAAAAGCATATACAAGAAATTAAAAGTTACTAAACATGATTGTATCACAATTTGATCATATTAATAATAACTAATGTGTATAAAATAAAATAATATTATAATAAATATACATATATATGATACTTAGTAAAACAGTATACAATTTAACAAAAAATACGATAAACTATAAAATGTTATATACAATAAAAAATATAAATTAAAATAATATATAATTAAACGTATTAGATATCTATGGAAATATAGTAACTATAACTAAATTAATGTGATAAATGCTATAGGTACTATGCTTGCTAGAATTATAATGAATTAATCATTATAGATTCCTAGTTATAATAATTAAAAGATATCAAAATTTATATCTAAATAAGTTTGAATTGTAAAAATTGCTTTTATTAAAAAATATACTTCATAACTTATTCATATTTTATAAGGGGCTAGCCTCCTCTATTATTTATTCCACTGATTACTGGGTATGTTTATGTTTTTTAGTTATTACAGACAATATGGAACAAATAGTCAAGATTTTTGTACATCAAAGTTACTTCATAGAAAATGATTTAGTTGTTGACTATAATGTGGAACAAGAAGTAATTTTTGTTAAAAGTTAAATGGAAGTTATAAATTCATAACTATTATTTTATTTTAGGCTCTTATTAATGTATCCCCTAAAGATTGGATAGCATTAATACCTAAAGGGTGGTCTGGAGTAGATGAACAAGTTGCTTATAAAACTATTGATAGTGATTGTGATGTAGCAAATTTAGCAATTAAATCAGTTATCATGGAGAAAAAGTGTTTCCAAGATGTTGTCAAGTGTGAGAAACATTATCAACTAATGTATATTAGCCAATATTTAGAGGTAAAATATTATAACAATATTAATGTATTTTATTTGTATTTAATTAATATTAAGTATTAATAGATATTAGGAAGAAGTGAATACTTCACATTTCTTCACCAATCTGGAACTTGCAATTGTATTTCTTCCTCTATACAAAATGAAACTAAGGATAATTTTAAGCAAAGTCGATTATCTGTAAGTATTTATATTTACACACACATTTTTTATAACCCAAGTGTTAATATAACATTATTTATTAATTTTAATAAATGGGTAATAAACAATTTTATAAATAATATCAATTTACTGCATTCTCAAATAAATCTAAAACATGTTTTATATCTTTAACTTGTTGAGCCAATTTATAAATAGGTTCCATTTCTCTTGAGATTTCTTCGCATTTAGCCATTAATTGGTACATAGATTTAATATTGGCATCAATTGAATCGCATGTTTTACAAACCACATCTCTGTATATTTCCAAACAGTCAACAGTTAATGCAGACATGCTATGAAGAACTTCTGAAAGAGATTCGGATAATGTGTCTACAGATGTAGCAATATTTCTAGCTTCAAACTCTAGGTCGTTTAGTAAATTGGCATCTAAAACAAACCTTCCTAAAGGTCTATTGGGCATTGTTGGGCTAGTCTGTTTAAGTTTGCTTTCCAAATCTTCAGCTATAAATGTTACCATGTCTCCATTCTTAGTTATTATTCCTTCAAGATTGTTTAAAAAGTCCATTTTATTAGTTTCTTTCACGTTTCAATATTTGATCTGAAATTTATAAATAAAAATAGTCATATCAATTAAAAGTATAAAATAATTAATTTTTTTTATATCAACAACATTTTATTATTACTAAAATTTGAATAATAAAAAAAATCATGATAAATATTTTATTTCAAACACATAATAATTATGAGACTACAGAAGGCATAATTCTTTAAATGAGGGAATTTTTAGTTATTTTTTATGAACTTGTAATGAAACTATTTATTATAAGAAATTTATTACATTAACACATTATGTACCTATAACATAACATAACATAATAATAATGTATGCAATAATATTGCATATATATCTAACCACCCATAAATATTAAAAATATTACTAAAATTGTATTTATTTGTTTTGTATAATTTCATTAGTCAACCTCTAGCCGCAACAAACCATTACGTAGACAATCGCCAACACCACGTGCATTTTACAAAAATCGACCTCAGTCACAAAATAGTGTTGCAAAAAGTGAAAAATTAAAACCAAAACAATGGTCCACAAATAAATGTATTAAATGTAATGCACCAAATAACTTTTCAGCACTTGAAAGTGCATACCTTGCAAAAGTATAGATATAAAATTTTAATTATTTCATAAAAAACAATTTAATCATATTTATTAAATTAGATTCAAGATTTAACAACAAATAATGAAGTAATGGAGCAACGTTTATTGACATTTGAAAAAGATTTAGTTCAAACATTGGAAGTAGTTAATAAACAGTTCAAATTAAGCACAGCCATTTCACAACAAAAACGTAACATTCAAAAATTTATTGATGATTTGGTTGATGGCTTAGTTAATGACGGCAGGATAACATTTTGGGCCCATGATCAAGAAGTAAATTTCAATTATTTTTCATTATAAAACTAAATATAAATACATCTAATTTATATGGTTTAGTTTTCAGTTGTTAGAGAATTTCCAGAAAAAAACCAAATCTCTCCTCTGGCAGATGATTGCACATTGTCCATTAATAAATCACTAAATTCGTCCAAAGAGGTTTATATGAAAGCTATTATTGGCCAACAAGAGGAAACTATTCAACATCTTGTTGATAAAATAAAGAATTTGTTTGATCTTTTCCTTAAAGTATTAATTCTTAGCATTGTTTATAAATAAATTACTAATAATTTATATAATTATTTTAGGTAAACTCACAGACAAATGAACAAAATAAGTCAGATTTAACTTCGTCTGAAAGTAAAATAAATAATATAGGTTATATGGATAGTTCAGGAACTACATATTATTCACCTCCATCATATATAACTAATACTTTGAACGATATAAATTTGTATTTGACCAATACTGTAAATTATGATCATAGAATTGAAAAATTTGGGATAAATGAAAATGTTTGTAACTGGACAAATAACACTTTTAATGATAATGAATTTCCTGTTACTCTTGTAAGCAAAATTAATTAGCTTTTTTTTTATTATAATATCATGTATGAATAAAAAGTCGAAACAATTTAGGAATCAAATGTAATACCTACATTAAGTAATGAAGTCAAAGACAAAATACTGGCCTTTGAAGATTGTAAAAAAGAAAAAAACCAATTTACATTATATAATCTATCGTCTGAAAACTATATCAATGAAAAAACAAATGAATTGAGCATTAAACAATAAATAGGACACAAATGATGATTTGGATGAAAGTAATAATTCTTTTTATGAGTTCATACTATTTTCTTATTTATGGACTAAGGTATTGTGAGAGTATATTGTATATCTAAATAGTTGTACTTGAAAATCATATTAATAGTATATATTTTATTTATTTATTTTTTTTTTTTTTTGCGTGGGTGTAAATATTTTAATGTAAGAATTTTTTGGTACTTATTTTGTTTGTTTTAAATGTTTGTCATGGAATTTTGTTTGATATTGGGTCAACACTGAAGACAGCGCTTATCAGTTGTCTTATAAATTATAATTTCTTGTATTAATTTATAAATATTATATAGGGTCACAGAAGGATGATCAAAAAATTTAACCTAGACTCAATTTTTCAAAGAGGTTTTTTTAAATAAAGGGTTTTTAGACCCTCAAAGTTTCAAACTTAATACTTAATTAATACTATATTATTATTTAATGATTTCATATTTCTACAGTCACAATAACATTAATAATATAACTAATCTCACAATACTTTCTCATATCTTGATATCTATTAATTTAAATTTTAAACTAATGAATAAAACGCAATAAAATAAATTGTTCACTTAATTAAAAATGTATAAATAATACATACCTAATTACTTTTAATAATCATTTATTGTAAGTAAAAAATATGTATTCATAAATATTTTAAATTTAATGTTCTAATATATTTTTATTTCTTCTAGATGTTTCTTGAAATCGTCATTTTATAATTTTATATGTAATGATACTGGAGTTCAGTTACTTTGGAGTTTTTTTGTTATTTTTTTTCATAATTCATTAATAATATATAATCTATAACTACATTATTTTTCAATTTGTTTTTTTTTTTCTTTTTTTGTATATTCCAGAAGTATAATTCCATAGATCAATATATTTATTTTTTTTGTTATTCCACATTAACTAATATATTGTTTGACTTTTGTAAAAAAAACTATTTCAAATTTAAATAAAATATGATGTATTAATTAAAGAAACAATTCTTTTAGAATTAAATAACCTATTTTGGATAATATGGAATTATATTGTCTTTTTAAAGTTATATATCTTTTGTTATATTTTTTTATGAATCTATTATAAAAACAAGAATTAAAACACGTAGAATTTGCTTCTATTGTGTTGAATATTATTTTGATTAAGTTAATGTTACAAATATGTCCAAAAATGTTCTTGATATAAGTAACTAAATGTTTTGAATATTTTATAAGTTTCTTTGATAGTATTTTTTGAACAACAATAAAATTAATTTGCAGAATTTAAGAATAACATGTGTTTTTTTAATTTTCTCTTAAATTATAATAAGGAACCTTAGATTATATTACAATTTTTTTTTTTGTACTACATGAATTTCAAATGTTTATAAAAAATCTATTTTTCATATTTTTTAATTACTTTAAGATCAAAGAGGAATTTTCAACTTAGTAATATTTTTCAAATTGTGTCATCTACCTAGAAACAAATGATTTACACAAATCCAAAAGTATCAATTTTATAAGTATTTACTAAAATTTAATCATTCCATTCAGAATAACAAAAAATAATTAATTCTATTTTGTCAAAAACGGGTAATACATGCACTACGTATTATGTTTTCCCTATGGGTTTTATTATTTTTCCTTATTATGAAGTGCTGAGATTTCCTGTTAATCCTCAATGTATCACCAACTACGTCATATTAGTTACCAGAAAGCATAAACCATCTTTAAAGTTCAAATAAACATAATAAATTTGTAAAACCTATAATATATTTATGTATATCAAATTAATACAAATTAAACAATTATTGTAAGTACATAAATATATATATTATTCATAAATTGGTCATAACACTCATAACATAACAGAAGATATTATATTTTCAAATTTATATTATTTATCTATTATTTTGGCACTAGTTACGACGAATTTTCTCAATTATAATTTTTCTAACATTAGCTTGGCACAAATGCTCAATACTGAGAACGTCGTAAACATAATATTTGTTAACGAGTTAATGGTTATGTTTATTGCAAAAATAACTGTTGGCTAAAGCTTTATAAAAGCCTATATAACCATAATTTAACACCCGGATTTTAAGTAAGTATTTTCAATTATAAAATTTATAGATTCTTGTTTGAATGTATAAAAATGAAAAATCTATGATTTTACGTGATTATATAGGTATTGTTTATGCCTACAATAATTGTTGCTATTTTTATAGTTTCGTTCGCTAAATTAGACATCAAATCTATGAGAATATAAATTCTTAGAGATAATTGATTAAAGATTAAACTATTAAACAAGAAAAAACTGGTTTCCTGGTGGACGTTGTATGAAACAGGTTTAAATTGAATATCTTGTACTATAATCAACACGATCTTATAAATCGTAACTGCTTGTAATAACAACTAATACATACAACAATGGTACATCAAAAATCTGTAACCAATTCGAAGGTATTGTCCTTGAATAATATCCAACCTCTGACACGGTCAAACAAAAAGAACAAAACGACCAAGTTCATAGTTACCATGAAAATTAAAATCATAAAATACCATATGTTACGCAAATAAAATGTAGTCCGAGACGGCAGTTAGCAGACATTCGATAATATGTAAAGAAGAATAGTATTAATGTATCACGATTCACGATACATTTTTTATATTTATAAACACATATTATTTAAACATTCTGGGTACTAAACAATATAATTATTGGTAATTATTAATTAATATCTATATATACCACCATATTATAAACGTTTAAATCATAGAAGATTTAACTTAAAAATTAAAATATTAGACAAGACCTTAAATCAGACAACCCCGCATAGAAATGATAGATTTGTTTCCTTGGAATTTTTTATGATACGTTGTTTTAGCTAAAGCGGTTTTTTTTATATAGACAAAGAAAGGTACGCTATTTTTTATATAACACATACTATTATATAGAATAGCTTCTTTCAGTTTCAATATTACAAAAATCAAAGAAACTTATACACTTACGCAATTATAATTTATAGAAACAAAAACAAAAATTAAACATCAATACATATAATTAATTCTTTAAATATTATTTTTTTATTAATAGATATATTGTATATGTAATATGTATAAATATGATCATATGCACGAGACTAAATTTTATATTTTTTTATCGTCTTGTAATCAATACAATACTACAAAACATGAATCGTGCTCGATAAAATACTTTTATTTTTTTTAGTTGTGTATTCACAAGATACCGATATAAGTTTATTTAAAACATTGATTAAAATGCATTATTAAGTGCCAAATGAAATTCTCTGACTTTCTTTTAAAACCACTTATGAATTTAAATGGTATGGTAAAACTTCAAAAGATGATCATAATCAATAACTATCAACTAAAAAAGTTTTCTATTTATACGAAAAAATAAAACAGAAAGTGTACCTTCATTAACTATATAATAATATAATACGTCAAAATGTATCCATTTCTGAAATATTTCATTTCACTCAAATTAAAATTTTTATATGTTTAATAAATTTATATTAATTTAAGTAGGTACCCAAGATGTTAAAAACTTACGCGCGTAGCCAGAATTTTTTTTTAAAGACGTATTTTAGTTTTATATTTAAATATAACAGGCAGAGATCTTAACACAGTACACACTAAACATTCTTCATTATTGTCATAAATTTATTCATATTAATATTAAATTTGAAATAGAAGCATAGTAGAAAACAACGCATTATGTAAAAATCTGAATTATAAAATATATACATTTTTGCATAACTATACAGCCGACGAGGGGTATTTGAACACTACTCTGGCTAATGGGTACGCTACTGTGGGACTGTAAAAATTAATTTAAGTAATAAACTAATAAAATTGATTTAGTAATAAATACATGTACAATGTACATATATATATACATAGTATTTGTTACAAATATAATTATATTATATCGCTTAGGAATTTTAGTATATTACTTAAACATTTATTAGGTATTAACATTCGAAGAAACAAATAATGGTATTTTCAAAAGGAAAAAATACACCATGAATCACGATTCACAAGTTAAATGCAAAAGTTTAATATAATATTACTGTAATAATATTGATACTTTTAAAAATATAAATAATCACATCATGTATTCGTGTAAATGTTGGATCAATATGCATATTTGATCGACGGACACGTTAAAATTTTATTAGGCGTTAAAGAATAAAGATTAAAGTGTTTGTCGATTGATAAGTATTATTAATAATAATTTAATTAATATAAAAAATTATTATTAAATTATTATATAATTATAATAATATATATTATAATTATATTATATATTATAATTATATTATTATTATTATATAATTATTTTTTATTATATAAATTATTATTTTATTAATTTAATAATATTATAAATCATAGACAGAAATTTTTTGTTAACATGCGGCGGGATTATAAACTTTATAATATGCATGTATAAGTATATTATTATTGTGTGGTGTTTGGCTTGTTCGCCTTCTCAAGTCGCGTGTGAAATGAGCATGTCAAAATACCGGTTGAGATGTATTTTTAACTTAACAAATTAAGTAGGGCGCATTTGTGAATGACGGTCAAAGAGTACAAATTAAATTCGAAAAACTTACAATTCCACTTTATAAAAAATTAATAAATAATTAAATGCAGCGTATTAAAAAATTATATGTACACGTTTATTGTAACTACATTTGGTCGACTACTTGAAACAGTTATACCAAAATTAATTGACGTTGTACAGTTAGTTGAAAATATATTATATTAAAAACGACTTTTATTTCATTTATAAGTGCCTATTATAAAATAAAATTTACGTAGCGTGCTTTATTTTTTACTAGCCGTACTAGCCGTATAGATACAAATCAATGCAGCCTGCATTTTTTTTTTTTTTAAAGGAAAAAAATTAATAACAAGGAAACATCGAACAAAAAATGCATAGAATTACAATATAAATCATGATTTACAGACAATAAATAATACATGCACGTAGTCACGTAGCTATTTTTTTTTTCGTGTATAGTAGCTACAATAGAAGTAGGTATACATAATATTTTATGGAATAGCCACTTGAGTTTGTAATTAAATACATTATATATTCTATAATAGTCTATAATAACACATCACTTAATCCGTTATTCGTAATAATAATTCGGGTCGGACGATTGGTCGGATAACTTTTTTTTTATTCAACACAGGTACCTCACACCTCACACGTAATCGCGTTGTATTCGATAAAATATATAGCACAGTATATCTGTAAAATATGACGGCCAACAAGCGAATAATTATTGTCTCGATACGTTGCGATTATCGAGTATTCGAGTAAATAATTATCGATGTATCTCGCCTCTTTGGATTAGGCACGTTCCGCCATTCGGTAGCGGTGGCAATAGACGTCTTCGACATTTTATGCACATTGCACACCACGTGTCGTCTACATCACGTCATCATAGAACATCATAACGTGTAACGAGCGCGCAGTGTTCACAAACGAACATAAATCGAGACGAAACGTGAAAAAAAAATAACAAAACGGCCGTCAAAAATCTCACAGAAACATAATATACATACGTGTGATATTATGATGTACCGTGTACGGTACGTAAAGACTCTCTCTCTTTTGTTTCTAAACCGTTCGCGTTGAAATTACCGGCCCGCTTTTCCGCTTAACCAACGACCGGGCTAGGCGTCCGACACGCGTACGTTTAACCGAAAAACACGCCTAAGCGACGAAATGTGTTTCGTTCCGCTTTAACTTTTACTACCGCGGGCAACTCTGCAGGTACGCAGATATCCGTCCCAGAAAGTTTGCCGATTACGCGCGGGCGGTCACGTTATCATAATAATAATTATTATTCGTGGTAACATCATCGAACGACTCGCATTGCGCAATTATCATCAGGCGTCTCGTTGCGGACGGTACACGATATCGATAGCTCGATACGCGAGTGACGCGGGAACACGGGCGCGCGAAAACCGCCCGCATACGCGGGTTTCACACGCGGTACGTGTTGCGTGTACACGGCCTAGCCGCGAGCGTGCGGCCACACGATTATTATATCAGGCAGGTACACACCGTGCTGGACGCATACGACATCATTGTGATGTCGGCGACGAACGTTTGTTCGCGAACGGCACGTACGGTAAAAACAGCAAAAACGAAGTATTTGTTTTAGCGCGCGCGTCTTTTTTTCACGCTCAAATCGAACGAGTGTTACTGCACGTCAAAACCGGTTTGACGATAATAACACAGCTTCAATCGACGGCGACGACGCAGCGCGGCGTTCAAGTTGACCGGCGAGCAGAAGAAATTTATTCCGGTACCAATAAATCGTGTATGTAAGGTGTGTACGTATGCACGTGCGTGCGTGTGTGTGTGTGTGTTGTGTGTGTGTGTGTTAATGTGCGTACGCTATTGCGAGTACTACGCGTCAAAATCGATAAAAATAAAAAAATTCACACACATCCGAGATAAATGTATTATGTATGTACCATGTACTATTGTACTATGTACCTATAGACATTATTATGCCGACGATTTATTTACGTGTCGCACGAGTAAATAATATTTTTATTTATTTTTTTTTTTCATTAATGACGTCCGTCAACTTTCAGGTAAAATTTCCCTCGCTCTGTTCACAATCCCGTTTGCAGCGTATCGCCGCGCGATAAAATACACCGAGAGACCGCCGCGCGATACAGAGAGCCTGCCGCCGCTGCTGCCGCCGCCACCGCCGCGGCTGTCCACTCGCAGTTTTGTCAAAGCCAAAGGTGAATCTTTTTTTACGCATGGGAAGGGAGACGCTGCCGCGTTTCGCTCAAGACGAGACGCATTTTCATTCAGTGCTATCCGGGCAATACGACCTGCTGCAATAGTTCATACCGCGGTGGCCACAGTAGTGTCTATATTATATTATCGATGATTTCTTTTGCGTTCGTCAACGTGCACCAGCACCATTGGTCGACTTGTCCGTTTTGAGTGAGTACTTCGTACACGTAAGTACTCTGCCTGCCTGCTATTTAAACGGTGTAATAGTTTATTATAGTTTGACAGGCATTAGCCAATACCGTTTCGTTTTTTTTTTAACGTTTGTAATTTCGAGTCATGTGTGCTGTAGCGCGGGCTCGCGCGCGCGCAGATCGTTTATTTTTTCGTTATTTTCGCAGCGCGCACAATACGAATCTTCGAGTCTTAATTTAAAACATTGTTGTTAAGCGTTCACTAGCCTCAAAACAAAACCGTATTGGCGATTTCACAAAACAGCTTTGACAACCACACAATGTGTGCCCAAACAGTATTAAATAATCTATAGGTATATGCTTGTACATCAAAAATAAATAACGTTTGAAAACTTACAAAACTATTTAAGCAAAAATTCACTATCCATTTAAAAAAAAAAAAAAATATTTCATAATTATTTATTTTGACGTGTTGATTTGTTATTTATATCAATGTTTGTCGTGAAAATTAAGAGATATAATAAAATCAATATAATTTAATGCGTATGTATTTTATTTTATAGCCTTCAGAGATCAATTAGATACGTGTATATGATACGTCTGTTTATAAAATAATTATTTCTGTACATTAATTTACATAAGACATCAAAACAAAGTAATTTATATAATGTTTTTTATGCGCACTACGTTTACTACGCATATGAATTATTAGCATTAATTTCTGTCTTCAATACGTATGGAATCTTTTGTTGTTATGACTTCCAAGTAATTATAATATAATAACAACTTTGTTTCATAAACGATATTCGATACAAAACTATAGGTAACTATTAACATGCTAACTAAAGGTTTATTTATCTTTTTCTGTGTGATCACATTCTCTACACGGTTAATGTTCAATAATAGGTGAAGGTTAGGTATTGGCTAAAAACAACAATTTATTTAAGGCTAACTATGCAAGCCAAAATGAAATATTAATGAGCACCGAATCAATTTATATAGTGATTTCATCGATTATCAATAATTTTTTGATTCATAAACAAACAAGCTTTAATAATACGAAAAAAAAAATGAAATCAACATATGTATAGCTAAAATTTATTTTCATAATACTTATTACCTACAATAACGTATACCTAAATGCAATTGTTAAATAAATATTAATTGGGTTATTTAAAAAAAAAAATTATTGTTGTTTATTTGATATTTATAAGTGCATAATACATTATATAATATGCATTCTCCAATTATTATTATTTTTGTTTTAAGATTCATGGTTAAAATGGTTCTACTTTTTTAATATTTATATGTATTAATGATAATACACTAGTAGTCATAATAATAACCACAATAGACAATAATACATTTTAATATTTCGAGGAAAATTATAAATAGTGCTGTAATAACTAATAGACTTGATGTAAATATTAAATTTTATTAAAAAATTATGATAATTTTATAATACTTTTTAGTGGCGATAACTACAGGTGAAACATAAAAGTTCTTCAAACTTGTCTTGTGGTGCAACAATTCGATTTAAAATTATATATTCTACTGCCGTAGATTGTATTAAAAAATACTCATAATTTTTATTATCTTATAAATTATTTAAATAAATATGATAAATTATAATAATCGTGTTAAAATATATTAATACAAATTATAACTACTGGTTAAAGGACATATATTTTACAAGAGTAAATATGGGGCACTGTACTTAAAAAATTTAAAAGTTCAAACTTTAAGAGGGGACTGATAAAAATATAAATTTGAATATTTAAGGTAGATACTTAGATATTATTTTAAAACGTAGTTATATAAATTTTATTTATTTGGAAAAATTCAATGCGTACTTGCAGAAGATCAATTGTTACATAAATTAAAACTTTTTATGTTTGTGCCGTTAAACGTTAATGATTTAATTTCGTTGCTAATTATTAGAAGTTGTAACTTGTATTATATTACCTTCTCTAAATTTTAGTTGATTCAATAATTAAACACATTTTTAAAAAAAAAATTCACACACACAAACATTAACATTAATGTATTATTGCATAATATAACATACTGATAATTGATTGCAACATAAAATCCAATTATTGAGACTTTGGTATAAGTTAAATTTATATAATTTTATCATTATTTAATGTTTTTTTCATCCAGTAACAATAATAATATAGAATTAAACAAAGAAATTTATGGAATTTTTAATTACATATAGTTTTTAAATTTATTTATTTTAGATTTTGAGCGGAGTGATGACTGTATTGTTTTTAAAATAATATGATTTTATTATTATTTGCTTTCGTATTAAATTTATCATTACCTTCAGAGCAGCTAAATTAATTTAATCCTCAGCTTAGAAGGTGGTTTCTATAAGAAAATTTTATTTAGTTGGTACTTTAGGGTCAACAATAAAAAATCCTTAGTATCTACTTAATATAATTGGGTAAAACAACAAACAAATAAAAATAAAATAAAGAGCATAATATATTTTGTTATTTTGTATAATAATTTATAAATAAATACTTTTATAAACTGGAAAAGCACAAAATATTTTGAAAATTATACATACCTAGTATCTAAAAAATGGTAATATCGACAAATAGATATTTTGTGAAATTCAAGTTTCTAAAAGTATTTATTTATAAATTACTATTATTTACTATGTTTCAAGGTTTCTCGTGTTGCTTATACCCCAATTTTAAAAATATCAAAAATACATAATTTTAATTTTTTTCAAAAAATATAAAGTTAAAATGTTTTCAAATTTGATTGAAATAATGGAAATGTACAAATTTTTTTGTAGTTAAGAATACTTATATTAATCACAGATATCTAATTGAATATTATATTTATTCCAGTTATTATTTAAATAATGAGGTACATTCGAAATCTACTATATTATAGTAAAGCACAATTTTGTAAACAAAAATATATTGTGCTCACAATTTATTTTCGATCGAAAAATGTATTATATGACATTTTTGAACATCTGTTATTGCTTAAAAAATTACTTTTCAAACCAATAGTTTTTTTTTTTAAATCCAAAAATTAATGAAATATCTTGAATGCTCACATTTTTATAGTTATCGTTTATAATTATTAATAGTGTAAGGAAATAATTAGTTTTTTACAATTTAGTTCTGTTATTTTTAAATCACGCATGTCATCATTACTTATTACCTACTTTATTAGGTAGTTAAAATTATTATTTTAGAAACTCTACTTATTTAAACTAATTACTCGTTAGATTTGAATGATTGATCAGAGTGATATTTGATAGTTTAGACTCATACTTGTACATGGAAAAATCACGTTATTACAAATCAGTTCTATAATGCTAAAATGCTAGACTTTGGATAGGTGTTATAGAATACACAGAATATCAGAATAAGTTTATTGTCAGGTCAACAATAATCTATTATGAAATTTATATAGAGGAAAACACGTATGTTTTATCTTATATAGATATATCTGAGTTGGTCAACACTGATTAAATTTTTAATTTTTAATATATATCTTAATTGCTTATTTGAAGAATACTATTAAATTATATGATACAATCACAATATCTTAATAAGTAATATTGTTATATTTTATTTTCGTGTTCTACTAATCTGCTATACATTTTATGATATAATTTTCTATTATCGTAATTGGTAATATTAAATGAATATTAATTAATCAAAAATCGAAATTTTACAATTTCAAATTGTTATTCTGCATGTATATATGATATTGAACATAATAATTTATTCATAAATTAATTTATCGAAATAGGTGAAAAATGTTTATATCATCATTATATAGTAATGTACATTTTTTGTTTTTTTAGAAACAAATATTAGTAGGTATACTCGTATACAATATTATAATACATATTAAAATCAATTATTTTTTATTATGTAACGACATTAACATTAACTTATTGCATTTTTGCCAACAATTCACAGCCATACATATTTTAGATAGGATGGATGCAGGATGATAGCTTAAAAGAATAATCCAATATATAGACTATATTATACTAAATACAATTTTTAGAGCTTGTGAAAATAAATAATAAAATTAAATTACACGAATAATGGTTAGCTCAAGATCAAAAAGTCAGCAACTAAAACCAGTTGAGATCAATGAACTAACTAAGCAAATATACAAAATTATGATTTTTAAACTGTTTATAATTTCTTTATAATTAACTTTTAATAAATTATACCTGCTGGTCATGCTGTTATTTTGAAGGTTTATATATGAGGATTATTATTTGTGTAAATATATTTTAACACCATAATCATACAATTTTAAAATTTGTTTAAAATAATATAGTTATAATTAATAATTATACATTTTGAAAATGATTACAGTTTTTGATTACCAGAATGAGTTCCTTAATATCCATACAATTGTTGATTTGCATAGTGGTATTCTTACCATCGTCTTATAGAGGAGAAACCCAATTAAACAAAGAAGGTATAAATTAAATTTTCAACTTTAGTTTTGATTTTTTTTTTTGTATATTAAGTTGGTTGCAATGATTAAACTCTATATCATTTTCTGGTAATAGACTCATCAAACCAGTTCCTACATTTCAAAACCCAAGATCTAGAAAATGCAATTCAATATGGTACCCAACAAATCGATATGCTTTCTCGCCATGAAGATTCATTATCATATGCTGATGTTCATGTGAAAATTGGGAGCCCATCCCATGGACAACTAATCGATTCTAAGCCTTCCATAGTCGGGCATTTAGCATCTCGAAATGCTGAAATTGTTATCAAAGCTTCACATTACATAATGAACAAATATTGTTTGAGGTAAAATTAAAAAAAATATCTCGATGAAAAAAAAGTAAAAAATTCAATTGTATAACTTATTTTATAAATTACACAATTATTTCAGCATCGGGATTAGTCAAATGCAATGTGCTAAAGATTTAGCAAAAGTGAAACTAGACAATACTTCTTTAGGTGAGATGTGTTTATCCAAATATTTCAACGAAACAGCGTGCATTGGAAAGAACTTAAAATACCGTAGTGCAGACGGTTCTTGTAACAACTTGAAACGTTCCTTTTGGGGAATGGCAAACACGGCTTATAAACGTTTACTGTTTCCAGCCTACAAAGATGGTAATAATTCTAAATTGTATTTATGACGCATGCTATCCATAATACACAATATATAACAAGTAAAATTTACATTTTTATTGTTGTTTAACACAACAAAATATGAGTCAGAAAATAGCGGCCCGTGTACGAACTTTATCTTGCCCGTAGACTAGAAATTAATTTTTTTTTCGATTAACATGTACCTACACTAGATTTTAAATTTTAATAGTCCTCAAAAACTTCCGGAATTGCCAAAATATTAATTGGCGGTTTCAGCAATTAGATACTTCTTAACACTCCTGTAGAACATGCTATCTGCTGTTTAAATAATATCCATGACAAATTACATCTGCGTTGCAAAATTCTGTACAACATAACATATTATAGTATAACATCATTAATATCTACCTAACATTTACTGCTGCAGGTATATATGATCACTTAAACACTTATATTCATTGATCTTATACGTATAGGTTTGAGCTCGATTAAAGAACTGCCAAATTCTAGAGAACTGAGCACCGGTCTTGTCAACGATGAGAGTTCACCCGACAGCGTGAAAACGATCGCAATGGCTTACTGGACGATTTTCATAGGCCACGACTTATCACACACGGCTGTTTCCAGCATGCGTAGGATTTAACACATAACCATATTATACTAATCAATTGATTTTAATTAATGCATGCGTACGTATATGTGAAATCCACAGTGAAAACGAATAAATCGGTGGACTGTTGTAACGAGAACGGAATGAAACAATCGCCACGGTACACGCATTCGTCGTGCGCGCCTATAGCCATACCGAAAGACGATAAATTTTTTTCACCGCTACGCCGCACGTGCATGAACTACGTGCGTTCGATGCCAGCGATGCGGACCGATTGCACATTTGGACCCAGAGAACAAGTAACGGCCATCACATTATACTTGACCATATTGATAAACTTATTATATATATATTATTAATTATACTCAATAGATGACCGATAGGTAGATGTGTAAAGGTAAGTATAAAGTTATCCGCATGAGCGCCATTTCGGGGGTCGGCAGTCTAGGGGTAGATCGTGGATAAGAAACACAAACACGACCCAATAAAAACGCATGTAAAAAGATTGCGTAGTATGTTAAATAAATATAACCGACGATTGTTTTGTTAATTTTTTTAATTTGTTCTTACGTTCGCGAATATATACAGAAAAAAAAAACCGAAAATATGTAGAAAAACCGTGTGCTTGGAGCAGTGCGGATTTTCTTTTTAAGTCACCTCCTCCAGTCGAAAACTAACATTGCGAATTCGCCGTTAAAACACGGATTTAAAAACTTGTAGTTTGTACTACGAACCTATATTTAACAAGTTTACGTTCCGCAGTTGAACCAGGCCACACACTATTTGGACGGCTCGATGATATACGGCTCGTCGGAGGAACAGACCTGGTCGTTGAGGAGCAAGTCGCGGGGTCAAATGTTGACACACACTGGCGGTGACGGCGACCCGCTGCGGCCACAGTACATGCCGCAGGCCGCCAGCGGATCGAACGCGTGCCAGTCGGGCGGCGATCACGCTGGCACGTGCTACACGGCCGGCGACGTCCGGGCGAACGCTCAGCCTCATCTGACGGCCATGCACACGCTGTGGATGAGGGAACACAACCGGGTGGCCGGGCTGCTGGCCGTCATCAACCCGCACTGGGACGACGAGCGCACGTTCCAGGAGGCCAGGAAAATCGTGACGGCGTCCATACAGCACATCACGTACGGCGAATGGCTGCCGGCGTTGCTTGGCAAAAAGTACGCCAAACGGAACGGATTGGAACTGTTGCCGAAGGGATACAGCGACGCGTACGACGAGAACGCCGACCCGACCGTCAGCAACAGCTTCGCGACTGCGATACTGCCGTTCGTCAACTCCATGTTCAACGAGACTCTCAGGTTCGTGTTGTGTACACCGGATGTTATACTATTGTTAAGCACCTATTTCGAGATTATGGTTTTGATGATGGCTAGGAGCACTCGTCATTATTCGGAAATTTTTTGTTTGAAACATTTAATCGTAACTAAATGTACAATTCGCAAGTTGCAACAATTAGTATTATATATTATAAGCGAACGCGTAACAGGCTTTTAATTTTTAAACGGTGGCTTATACATTTTTAATTTCGTGATTTAGAGCAAAATTTTTTATTTTATTTGAATGAACAGTTCATGTTATTTTTTAAGCGTTTAATTTTTAGACAAGTAATTCACAACGCATTTCGGGGAGTATTAGTACATTCTAATATTTCAATCATCTAATTTTAACTTTAAATTTCTTATAAATAAAAAACCTATTACTTAAATAAGAAAAAAAAATTTGCATATATTAAAAGTAAAACAAATAGATCATTAATAAAAAAAATAAAATATATTTATGTATTACAATGCTAAACGTGAGTATGTTCTTATTTCATATTAGATTAGGTATATACAAAATATAAATTTGGAATATTAAGTGTTGTGCTTTAAGAGAATATCGTCCAAAATCCAATGTAATATTTATATACGATTGCAGGCGGGATGCGACTTATAATTTTCGTGCATTCTTTTTTTCACAGTTTATACCTTGAAAACCGAGCGACAAACAAAAGTTTTTCGTTAAAGGAACATTTTAACCGACCGTCCGATTTACAGATGAACTATATGGATCACCTCGTCAGAGGACTATCTATGCAAAATACACAAAAAGTTGATATGCTATTCACGCAAACGGTATGTTTTTCAAGACAATCGGGATAATCATAACAAAACAATTTTATTTTTTTTTTTTTGCACAACTAATGATGACGTCAATATAGATGTGTATTACATTATATGTTTACCTACATTTTTTAGATAACAAATTACTTATACAGTTATCCGGATAATATTTTTGGGATGGACATCGTCAGTTTGGATATACAACGAAGCCGCGATCACGGTATTCCAAGCTACACACAATTTAGAAAATATTGTGGACTTAAAGACATAAAAAATGTACAAGATTTAACTCAGATTATGGCAAAAGGAGTAAGTTTAAAAAAAATGCGAAATGACACAAAATACTAGTATACTTTATTGATGCATGTACCTACTTTCTTTCTGTATATTATGTTTAGTCAACTAATAGATTATTGAGGCAATACAAAACTTGGGACGACATAGATTTATTGATTGGTGCATTGTTTGAGAAACACGAAGAAGACGCTATGGTAGGCCCGACGATGAGATGTATCATTAGAGAACAATTTATAAGAACTAGAATTGCAGATAGATATTTTTATGATTTGCCAAGAGTATTCAAAAAACGTTAGTATTACTGGATTATTTTTTGATGAATGTACTTGAATTTAAATAAAAAATTTTTAATTATACATCAACTGGCAGAGATCAGAAAAGTGACTCTCGCGAGAGTATTTTGTGATAACAGTGATAATGTCACGAAGATGCAGCAACGAGTATTTTTTAAACCCGTATCTGCTGAAGATGATTTGCTACCTTGTGATTCTCTCTTAATTCCAAAAATTAACCTTAAACATTGGTTAGAAACGGATGATACAAGTAGGAAATAACTCAAATACCAATGTCTAAAAGGTCATAAATGTTAATAACTATTATCTGACTTATGATTGAAACCTAGTGAGTAGTGATCACTGATAACTTGTTATTCTTTTTTGTTGTTAGTTTTATTGCTAACAATCTAAATCACTTGCATAATTGGCCTACATAGTGTACACATGGGCTTTTATGATAACCATAAAATTTAATTGATAAATTCCTTTTGAGAATTTACTATATTTAAGCAAATTAGATTTTATTTTTGAATAAATAGAAACTAGAAGTTTATAGATTTTTATAAATAGGTATTATTTGATTATTCATGTTATACTTAGTGAAAAAATTAATTTTATGTGGATTTTTATCCAAATTTCCTATTACATCACTGTACCTTATTAATAAATTGTAAATTATTAATAATAACATACCGGCTTAACACTTATTTTTAATAATATAATTATTATAACTTATAAGGTTAAGCACTTTTATATTTGTGATTTTATGAATAAGAATTAATAACTATGATATAAGATACAAAATGCATACTTAAATTATTTTAAATTGAAATATTATAATTTTTTTTTTTTAATATTTAAGTGATTTTTAATGTAGTGTTTAAACTTAATTATTATGTTTAATAATAATAAATGTACTATCCTATTTATAAGATTACATTTTTAAAACTTGGATTACCTGTGGTGGCAAGCATTCCCATTATGACAACATATGTAAATTCCAATGTCATTTTATACTTGACTGATATTACTCTTTTTAATAAGTTATTACAAATATTTGCAAAATGAAAATGTTAAGAACCCAAAATCTTAGCAAGTATTTAATACATATTTTTTGTTTTGGAAACATAGTAAAAAAATTATGTTGGAATTTACTCACATACACAATATGTTTATCACCTCATTAATAAAAACGACCAATTCAGGTATCTATTTACCATATTCAGATAGTTAAAGAACAGAATAGTATCTGAAAAATATATGTACATATGCATAAATCAATAATGACTAAAACTCAGAAGTTGTAGGAGCATTGCATATTTTTCTATATTATAATCTAAATTTTTAGCAGACCAATCTATGAATCCATTTCATAGAATGACAAGTTTAAAATCAAGAATTTGAAGTACAATTTTTTTGCATATTTTTATGTAGGTATTAATATTTAATATTTTATTATTTATGTACATTATACTTAATTGTTCAATGTTGGTATATTTTCATTTTTTAAAGATTTATGTAAAATAACAAAATACCAATTTATCAATTATAACATAACTTTTTATTATGGTTTGATATCAGTAAGCACAAGTTACAACAATGTATTATTATTCTTGTCCAACCAGTTTTCATAATTATGTTTTTTTGTATAGTACATTATATTTAATTCTATAACTTCCAAGCCTTAATAACGACCAAAAAAACAGTATTCATAGAAACTTGTTAAGTCATAAACAGAACTTCCATTTCCTTTCAGGTACTAAACTTGCAATCAAAATCCAAGAAATATCTTAACAACAATAATTAATATACTTAAATACTTTAATTTACTTATGTACATTCTTATGATACAATTTTATTTTTAAATATTTTTGGAAAAATGCATTATATGAATAATTAATTAATCATCTATTTTATTTTAAACTTTTTCCAACTACTATAGTAAAATTTAATTTAATTTATCTAACATTTTAATAATACTTTAATCAATGAAAAAAACATCTGTTAATACATCAAAATGTGTAAAAGAAATATATATTTTGACTTTTAAATTCAACAAAATACAAACTATTCACATTATAATTTTAATACATTAATTGTTATGAGTGATGTCAAAACAGCAATAATAATACATTTTTTGTTTTTAAAAATCATTAAAATTGTTAGAAAAATGGCCAAATGATAGGTATAATATATAATTAAAGTAGCAGTCTAGTTAATTGTATACTTAATAGACTTACAAAATATAATTTCACCTATTTAATACATCAGTTGTATTATCATTAGGAACATCAATAAGAAAAACAGTATCACTTTTTTCCAGCTTTCGTCTAATATTCGTTTCAAATTGTTTTCGATGAATTGCAAACTCCATGAGATCCTTTGGTTTTGCCTCCAACCAAAATTTGTCAAACTTCCAAAATAAGTAACAATAGAACTCGTTGAAATCTTCATATTCAGGTGCATTACGCTTATTATAAAAATGAGTTTTGGCTGAGCCATCAACAACTAGTCCTAATGCCATACTCGTTAAATTTATTCCAACAATTGCAAAAGCATACCCATGGATTGGATGCATTGAATGTGATAAAGCACATCTGGCCAAATGGGTATATTTTGATGCAAAATATACCAAATTATCCAGTCCTAATGTTCCCATTCCTCGAAAATCAGTTTTTGGATCATCTCCTTGAAATCCAATGTCCTGCCACTGTTTGGTTACTCTGTTTTCTAGACGATCATTTGGCATTAATTCATCCCATAAAAGTAATAACGATTTTTCATGCACATCGTTGGTACAATCATATGGAATGGCTGCACTTGTCTTAATCTCTTCTACTAATTGCATATATGACCATATATTGTTTACACATTGTCCAAGAGCATTGTTAAATCGTTCATACTCACACTGGTCAATACGCTTTACACGTGTGATTGTTGACACAGCGTTTGGTATCTGAATAGATCGTCCCAAGTAGAAACTTCGGTCTGATGCACGAGCGTCTAATACAGTAAGCAGACCACGAATTTGCGGTCTGTTGGAATCGCGCAAAGATCGTTCTACATTCAAAGTTCTGAGAGCACCTGCCGGCTGTGTATAACATATGCGTTGCAGTTCGCAGAGCTTAGTGGTCTGACGTAAGAACCATTTGATCACTTTCCTCAAATACCAATATATATAATTCCGTACTAAGTATAACCACATGACTACGGGCGGATAAAGTCGTACAATATCGGGTTTTGACTTAGAGTTCGTTATATAATAGCTTTGTGTCTGGGTAACTTACCAGTAGAGGATTGTGCATGTCGAGCGTCGAGTGAGGCTGGAGAGACCGGTCTTGGCGCACGTGACGTCTTCTCTGGGCTGAAAATGATTTACTATGATTAACACGAAACGTAAAAGTTCAAATTCCGGCCATGGTCTGAACGCAGTATGTGAAAACTTAAGAGTTAAGACGGACGACGACCAATCATTAAAATGTATATTTAAATATTAATTAATAATTGTTATTTATTATTCATCAATAATAATTAACGATGTAGAATAGTTGGTACTTGCAACCGGGCTACAACTACTTGATATACAATATATACATAATACATAAAGTACTCGGTAGTCGGTACTTACTATTTACCTCTATCAGAACATAATAATATGAAAATGCGAACACGATATCGTTTTTAGATAACTAACAGTGTGGCCGAATATCAGGTACAAGCTCCCACGCACAACACTGTACTACCGCGTACTACGTGTACGTATAATTATTATCGGTACATGCCAGCTACACTCAAAGTAACGAGTCACGTATTTACCGTTGATACTGACGATACAGACTGCCTCGGTGTCCGGTGATGATTTGTATTCGTTATCATCGAATGTCGACCAGGTTGACGTAAACAAATACAACTATCCAAGACGTGACTACGTGAGACCGGAGACGTGTGCCGTGTCTGTGTAGTGTTGTTATTGTATTGGTGGTGTTTGGCTGGCTGTTATTTTGTTCTCGTGGCAAATTGACTGTATAGTAACGTACAACAGTAAGCAACCGACTGTTTGCCGTAGTTGACTGCTGAACGAATTCCGTCATCTTCCGACGCCCTAATAGCAATATCGTTTTTCCTGTACAGTTGGACGTCTTGATGTAAGTTATTTACCCACAATATTTAAAAAGTATTACTCAAAATACATCTGTAGTATTGGTTGTGTGATGTTTACATAACATATTTGTACAATATGGTGTTTAACTTAAAAATCAAATAAAATGTGCACCAATTAAAGTTTTGACAGTAATGCATTGATTGTGTTCAATAATTATTTGTTTATTATTTTGTCGCAGTGTGATTAAAAATGAGGAACTCGCGTACTAACAAACCAAAGGAGACCAACAAACAGAAGAAGGAGAGAAAGAAGGAATTCTTGGAAAACAAAAAAAATGTTGTTTCAGTTGTGTTGCCCACTTTGACCGTCATATTTGCTCTCATCACGCTATTCATCTACTTGAAGGTGCATCCAAATGCATTAAACTTCATGGCTTCTGAAAAACCACTCTAAATAATGGATCTAATGATTATAATATCATATCTTTTTCATTCCCTTCTATTGTACACATAATTATCCCCAATTTAAATTTCAGTGTTTTTTTTTTTTTAATTTATGGCGTTTGTTATTTATATATTCTATGCGTTATAGTTGTGTGCTGAAATTTCATATTATCGATACAAATATTAACTTTCAAACGCCATGTTTACATTTAAAGTATCCTGTTTATATTATTGACAACCATTTTATCATGTTATTTGATAATATTTGTTTTGTATAAATTACATCTACAAATATTATTAAAAAATCATAAATTTATTTTATTTGATTTTGTATTAAAATATACCGATTATTGCCTTATATTTTATTTTATTAGTAATTAAATTCATTATACTTATTCTATTTTTGAAATTTAATTATATTTATTTAAGACTGTTGTTTTATAATTTGTTTTTAATTTAAAACTTTTACCTAAATCTTATGTCATTTTTCTAATTGATTTTTAATAAAATATAGAAATCAAAAGAATATTAAATTAAAATTCTAGATTTTATAATTTATGATAATTTTTGTTTAATCTTAAAGCTTTAATTACAAGGGTTATGAACTAAAAATCATCCACATTTGTCATTTGTGGATATATTAATAGAAACTTTAATTTCAAAAGCTTGAGAAAAGTTGTTTTGTATTATTAACTATTGTACCACTTCATTTAGTGTGAAGGTGTTGAAAAATAAACAAATTTAAGAATACTTGTATTTTTTTAGTGTTTTAGTTTACAATACTTGTTTTAACTTCAACTCACAAGCAAAGTCTCTATTGATTTATTAATAATTATACTTAAACTGAGTTACATAAAACATTGATTATTTTAATTAATCAATCATAGACCACTAAATCATGTTATAATCCCTTGAATTAGCTCATTATTAATTTATTAAATAATAAGTGATTGTTTATGCCTTGCAATATAATATCTATCATAATTTGTAAAATTAATTTTTTTTAGTCACTGTTAATGCTCTATCATAATGGCCATAAAAAAATTGTTTTTCCAATGAAACAAAATAATTTTAGTTATACCATCCATAAAAAATGGGAACTTGCACTAGTAACTAATATTACTGTTACACAGCAAATGCATACATTGAAAATTCTTATCATACTTCATACTTTAATAAAAAAAATGAGTAATTATTATAGATAAATACTGCTTTTATTACAGTCTAAAAATGTACACCAAGTACTTTTAAAGGATGGATATAATTAACAGCATTCTTATATAATTAATGTGTTAATTTTAAAACTATGGTTACTTATCTAAAAAAAGTTGTTTTAGAAAACAAAAACTATTACATACTTTAACAAGTATTTATTCTTTTTATAATGATAACGAATTTTATAAAAATTTGATAATCGAAAATAATATTTTAATAAGTACTTTTTAACTATTTAATTATTTTAGGAAATAGAAATGGGGAGATGTAAATTATAAACTCTATCCGGCACTATAAGTACTGATTAAAAAGATCAATGATTTGATTATTTTTCTCGATAAAATTGAGTATAGTAAACATCTAATCTAACTTGACCTTCGTTGAATAAATATTGCATTCTATTTAAAATATTGCCAATGATTCTTATTGCGAGAGTGTGAAAAGTGGACTGATATAATGATGTACGCGCGTACATAAAGTAGCCTATCTTAAACCCCACGACATCTTAATTTAATTATTGTAAAGCCGGATTTTCATTACACCAAATAATTGTATCAAGTAACTCATGTTTGTGTTCTGTGCATGTTATCGTGTACAGCCGTACATATTACAAAATGTCAGTAACACACAGTTTAATACTGAATTATACAACTCTTCATGTCACGGTATAGTTGAAATCCGTTTTACTGATCACCACTAATTTCATTGAAGCTTACCGCCCAAATTTCAATACCCTATTGGGCGCTGACGATAACAGGTGCTGGTAAAACAAAATTGTGATCTAGACTCTAAATTGACTTTTTCCATTTTTTAATTGTATTGAATATTACTCTTATTACAATTTGTAAAAAAATGTAGTAATAAAATAATTAATAAATTTAAATAATTTTTAGTAATTTGCTGATAATTATGATTATTTTGTATAACACTTTTTGGTTTTCAACGTTGGTGTTACTGTCTACTGTTTGAGATATTAATTGCTTATTATTTTTCCAACAACTACCTTTCTCCACAGATAATATGATAGAATGATAGTATTATCGGATATATATTTAAAACAAATTACCTCACAGTATAATTACTATAATTACAAAAAATAATAATAATGAAAATATTGTTACTTGTTAGAAAGACGTGAAATCTTTAAATTGTTAATTTTTATTTTTAATTGTATTGTTATACATCATGATCATTAACAATGATTAACAAGTATAATTGCTCAATATTAGGATATTTGGTGTCATGTCTTTTATGTTGTCATGCGGCAATGAATACAAATATGTCGAGAAACGACGGCGGAGGAATAAAAAATGATTCATTGTTAGAAAACGATCCAGAACTGAACTATGTTCCATCTGGGCCGCTGGTGATGTGCTCTTTCTTGTAAATAACTTTGTGCATACTTACAGATGATTATAAATTATGTCTCATTAAATGTCAAGTTAGATAAAAAGTAATATTTATTATGGTTTTTAATAATAATATTTAGGCCTATGGAGTTTATTGAATGTGAAGATCTAGTTGACTTAAAAGGAAACAAGACAAGAGATGATTCCATGACAGGTGGCTGTTCTAAGGTATAATTTGTTAGGACTGTAAGAATATAGACTTATTGTATTGTAACTTTATATTTTAGTATGGCGGTAGTTATAGATATGAAGATGTAGAAAAAACAACAGTTCAATGTATGGTTTTACCTGGTATAGAATGTCACGGAAATAGAAAATTTAACAAGAAAGGATTTCCATGCGTGAAGTACAAATTTATTTTTAATTGATTTACTGTTAAAAGTATACTTACCCGTCCATATGTCATGTGTCTATTTTTAAATGTACAGCATACCAAATTTGCATTAATCATAAATGTTTGTTTTAATATTGACGTGGAATTGACTTATAATTAAAGTTAGTTGTAAGAACATTATCTATGATTTAGCATTGGTTTTTTCTTGAAAATTTTATTTCAGCAAAAGTATATAAAATTTTGAAAAGTCAACGCATAAGTTTTGATAATGTTCATTCAAATATTAAAAATAATTTAATGGATCATTCTGATTGTATACTTAGATATGCTGTGCTTTTGTTAGATGGAGACATCACATAAAGGTATATTATCCTCTTAATATAATATGTGCTGAACTGCAATTATTATTATTACAGATATGGTGGCTATTATTTTCTAACTACTCTTCTTTATTCAATTTTACTTGGCTTCCTTGGTATGGACAGATTTTGTCTAGGACAAACTGGAACAGCTGTTGGAAAATTATTGACACTTGGAGGTGGTGGAGTTTGGTGGATATTGGATGTCATTTTGTTAGTTACTAATCAACTTTTGCCTGAAGATGGCAGTAATTGGAATATTTATGTTTAGTTGAAAACTATTTTTAAAACTTTCAATAAATAAAACTACTAATTGTACAAACAATTCAAGAAATATTTTTATTGATTTCAAAAACTTTTACAGTCTTTAGTTTTTCTTGATCAGCTTTTATCCACTCATCTTTATTATGCCTGAACATACCCAAATCTAATTTGGATGCAATAATATAACCAAATGTTGTGCCACGAAGTCGAGGTTCGTGTTTTAAAAGCTCGGTCATTATCATAATATGCTGTTTTGAATCAGCTATTTTCCAAATGCAATCAAAAGCGCGTGAACCACTCTTTGATTCTGCCAATGTTGAATAATAGTCCTGATAACAAATAAATGTTTAAGTATTAAATATTATGAATAACAAATTATTAATTTACTTTCAATTTCCATATCAATTTTTCGCGACTTCTTTCCCCAATAAATGCACTTTCAAAATATGCATCTGCAATATAGCTGCCTTTTACATTGCAAAGCAAATCAACAAGACGTTCAGTGTTTAAGTTATTTAAATTATTTACCATCTGCAAAGTAAATCAATTTTAAGTTGTTTTCAACCATACAAATTCACAATATTTTACCTTGATTGGTTTATTAAACTTCAATATATTTTGTACTATCATAGATCCATGGGTATTAATCAATAGTTCTTTACTCAAATCATTAATATTGTCAACAACTTTCAACCCAAGAAGTATTAATACAGTAATGCCATCTTCAGTTTCTTCTTTACATTTTAATGACTCGCATAATGTCTATTGAAAATTAAATATGTTTAAATTAATTAAACTAGTGAAGTTTGATTTATTCACTATTATACTTACTTTAAAGAATAAAGCTTGTTTACTTTTCAAACGTAAACAAGCTTTAGACAATTCTAATAACACTCCAGTATAACTAAGGTTAATAATTTGTGACATATTTTCCTTTATTTGATCAAAAATTGTTTCAAACTAAAAAGATAAATTTTAATTTTTAAAAAGCCATAATATAATAATGAAATAGTTTTTTTGAGAGAAAGTGAATGTATAATTTAAGGAAGTAGATAATACTTAAAGCCTTAAATTTTTCATCAAATATGTTATTACTTTAGTCACATCTACAGTAGTAGATAAAATTTTTTGTAAAGTGAAATTCCCATTATGATGAACAGCTAAATTTCCAAATTTATCATGGAAATATTTATCATATAATAAAGTATTCAATTCATCTGACGATTCAGTAATAATAACATCAAGAATTCTGAAACAACATTTTTTAATTATGCATCATTTTACCTATCAAATTATAAGTTTAAGAATAAATTTAGAAGTACCTAGAAAATGAACTGTTTTCAAGAACCTGAGAAACATTATCAAAAGAGCAACTTTCATCATTTGGAAAACATTCACTCATTATTTTTTCCACTAAGGCTTTATATCTTTTTTTAGATATAGGTGAAATTGATTTAAGTAATACTTGTAACAATCCTGAAGTTTTATCAGTCGTAAGCATTTCTGAAAAGTAATAATTCAGAAAATAATTTTAAAAAAATTAAGTTTGGGTAGTAATTTTTTTTTTTTTTTAAATAGCTATTAGTATTAAAATTGTAATAGCTCAACAATTACAATAAGTGAAAATAGACAATATTAATTACAGTTTATTACATAATAAAGTCAGCAATATAAAAGAAATTATAATTTTAATAGCAGTTATAGATTCTGTACTAAGTATGGATTTGAGGTTAAGAAATATAAAGAGATTTAAGGGGATTAATTAAAATTAGACATTTAGCTTGCAGAGCAGGACAATAAAATAAAATATGGAAAAAGTCAGACATATTTATTTTAATGAAGTGTAACAAAATGGAGAATCATTGAGGCCTAGTTTAAATGAGTGGCTGGATAATAGATTAAGATTCGTACATAATCAATTGAATTGGAGTAATTGAACTATGCGTGATCTATGTAAGTGTAAGTTATTGAACCAAGTTTCCTTTGAGGATATAAGGTGTAATATTTCTATATTTTGAGGTGAAGTCTGCAGAAAAAATGTTCCAATGAGAGGTCTATAAGTTAAGAGATGTATTGTTTAATCAATGGGGTAAATCAGACTAGAGTAGCTGAAAAAAGAAGGAAAGATATGATTAGATGTAGAATTTGTCAGGATGTCAGCAATTTAATTGCCGTAAATCCCAATATGACTGGGAATCCAGAGAAAGTAAATGTTATAGTTTAATTGAAATAGGGTGAAAATAAGTGATTTAATGTGAAGAAAAAGTGGAGATAAATTAGAGTTAAATGGATAACAATTTAAGGCTTGAAGGCACAACATGGAATCTGAGGCATTTAAATAATTACTAGGGGCGAAATTTAAAATTAGTGTAAAGGAACTATAGTTGGCGAGACGAAAAGTTAACCGTGATCGTTGCGCGCTAAGTGGTCATATTTTGTGATTTCAGGGACTTTTATTATGTATATTATTTGTATTATTTGCATTTCATTATTAAATAAACAAAAAGTTTACATTACATGATTTGAAATTATGTTAGGCAGGAAAACAGTAAGAGAAGCCCTGATGAAAATCAGTCACTTGGCACGCAACGGTAACCGCTCACTTTTCGTCTCGTCTACTTTAGGTTAGTTATAAGTTGTAAGTGTTATTATAACTTTTTATTTTTTACCTGAGAACTGTTGAATATTTATTATATAATCAAAATATTTTTTTAATAAATTCTTATGATCTTTATTTGTATCTATATCTTCGCCATTTTGCTGTGGAGTTTTTGAACACAAATATGGTTTACCACATAAACAAGCAATACAACTGCGTACTACATGATTAGCATATTTATCCCATACAAATTCCTCTAAATTGTTAATTATAAATTTGCACAGCTTATTAATAAAATTAAAATAATTTTCTTTAGTAGTTTCAGATATGTCCTCGGTAACCTTTTATAAATTATAACAAAAATATTTATTAAACTAATTATTTAAACCAATTACTATAAAAATATAAATACTTTATATGCTCTATAAATTGAAACATGTAATAGTTGCTGGAGAACATGGCTAGCAAATTGATCAGAGCAAATAGGCCGCAAATCAACTTCAAAATGTTTTATCAAATTTAACACTGTCTCATCACTAGCTGCAGGTAGTAGGTCGTCTACTACACGAGATACTACTTGATTACAACAATAATTTACTTCATTGCCATTCAATTGTTTGAATACATTATCTGCAAAAATACCTGAAAATATTTTGTTGGACATTGATTATAATATTTTAACTATATAATGTTTAAATTTTATTAGAGAAATAAGAAACAAGAAGAAAACAAAATTGTAGTGAGGTGTGATAACTAAATCATATATACATCCAACATGCATATATACATGTACATTTATATAAATATAGCAACCACGAAGTAAATAAAAACATTAATAAGAACGTGAAAGGAACTGCAAGTCTATAAAATATCTTTTAACTTGTGAGCAGGCGTGGAACATAATTATATTATTTCATATTTTTACACAGGTTGGAATAGTGTTTCGCACTAAATTCATGACAACATGCAGGATGATCACAAAGGGACCTTCAGCATCAACGAACACATGTCATTAATTATTATGTAATATTAAAAATAGCGTGAAAAGATATCTGTAGACCATATATTATGGTCATTTATGTTAACCGTAGTAGGGATAAGCATTATCTACTAGGAGAACTAATCGCCAGATCAACAGGATTTTGTCAGATACAGTATCATTAAACTAGTAGTAAAACCTTTCATCTAAAAAAAATACTGTTAATTATTATATTATAATTTGAACTTAGAAAATATTTTTAATTAAATAAACACTTGGAATATTTGCTTTATATATACACCCAACCATAGTCAGACTGATAACGCACGACCATGATACAGTAATTTACAGTTATTATTAATAGTAACTAGTAAGATAAACACTTAACTTCCGTCTACCTTCTTAATAACAAGTAAATTTGAATACCTCTTGACTAAATTCTAATTTCTTTGAGTATTTTCGACGTTACATTTAATGTGCGACAATTGGCTGTGGAAAAATCATAAAAGAAATGTTTTTTTTTATAATTCTCAAACTCACTTTGAGAGTCAGAGTATGACTCAAATAACTGATCAACCTTTAACATATAATAATATATGTTAATAATTGTACATATATACAAATAAAATGTTAAAGGTTTGTCAGTTATTTGAGTTGTATTCTGACTCTCAAAGCGAGTTTGAGAATTTAAAAAAAAACATTTCTATTATGATTTTTTCACGGCCAATTGTCACACATTAAATGTAGTATGTCGAAAATACTCAAAAAAATTGGAATTTAGTCAAGAGGTGTTCAAATTTACTTGTTATTAAGAAGGTAGACAGAAGTTAAGTGTTTAATGTTTAACCTTACAAATTACTATTAATAATAATTATAAATTACTGAATTATGGTCATGTGTCTACATCAGTCCAACCATAGTTGGATGTTTACCATTAATCCCGACTATGGTAGGGTGTATAGGTACACAGTGTAGAATATTCACCAAAACTGTGTTGAAATTGTTTTCACTCTAATTAACAACTGGGTGTTTGCAACAATACTTACGTTTATCTTCGTCGTTTCCGAATGTTTCGTTAGTTACTTTGAGAATATTTAGGAAATATTGAAAGTCTTCGTCTTGGACTTGGAAACCGTGTCCAAACTTTCCACGTTTAGAGAATTTCATGGCTTGTTGGTAAGTCGACCTACGTTTTTTTGTCCGTTTAATAAGTCCTAGGGATGATTGTGTATCCATAATTGATAGAATATAAGACTAAAATTACAATAAAAAATCATATGTTAAGTTTTGAAATTAAAAACATGTAACCAACAAGGATAGATATAATTTGTGAATCGGTGACACTCATATATACCTTAATAGTTCATAAAATTCAAGCATTAACCGTTAATGCCGTTAATATATATCTTAACTAAAAAGTACGAATAGTAATAGTGTGATACTACTGACGTCTGACAAAATTTAACACGGTAAAGACGCACTACATTCGAAAATGGCAGCCGCCAGCCATTGAGTCATCTTCCGGTTGGCAAATCAGCTTAACCATAACAGAAAAACAAAATGTTAAATATAATTTTTTTAAATCTAATTAGTTTTATTAAAATTACTTACCACTTGAACATCAAATACATAATTAAGCAGGTATTCATATTAAATAAATAACAGAAAAAATACACATTTTATAATATTAAAAATGTATTTGCCAAGTGTTTGAACTATTATCTATGATACCAATTTTTTAACTGATAACACTAAATTGATAATAGTAGCCGGTGAAACATGGCAGACACGGCTGTTTACATTCAGTGTCTTTTCGATTTAATCTATTTTGTGAACATTTGTGGTACAAACACTACAAACAGTACAAACGTCTAACTTTGAGTTTGTATAGCATAATAAAGTTGATAAAGATTTTTTAATTTCTTTTTTATATAAATGAAAAATGAAATGCCTTTTTTCACATGTTAAATGCTTTTTTATTGATTATATTGTCTTCAAATCCGAACCCTGTTTATTATTATATTGAACGACTCGCAAAGCCTCTTCTTGCTAGCCATTCCTGTTATATAATATGTCTAAATGCTGAATTTTGTCATATTATAGATTCATTGATCGATTTGTGGACATTGTTGACTGTGCTGTGCTGTGGCCTGTGATCAATGCTCACTAATCAAAATTATGAATTTATATTACTATTCATTTATTTTACAATTATTTTGTCTTATTAAGGTATTATTTTCATTTTATTTACTTTAATGACTATTAAATATATGTATTAGTTAAATTATTTATTTATTTGTTATATGATGCCTGTAAAGTATAAGTAAAATGTGCTAATTCTAAGTTCAATTAATATAAAATATTTATTTAGTAATTGAATCAACACAATATGAAATGAGTAAAAGTATTTATTTCCTATTTAAAACCAGTCAAGCTGTGTACACATATATTTGCAATGATAACTTGAGAAGTGAAAGAGGTTACATATAAAAATATATAATACGTTCCAAAATATGTTAATAACAAAGATTTATAATTTAGTTTACAAATTTATGTTTGCGACCTATCACCAAATATTGGAAGTTTAGGAACTTCCGAAATCCATGCTATTAGATTTTAATAATTATTTAATATTTATAAATAATAATTGATTAGTAATTTATTGTTTATAATTTTATTCTTGATAATTGATATACAAATTTTGAGAACACATGGTATTACAGTAAGTTTTGTAGGCTTTGGGCGGTAAATTTATTAATCGTATTTTGTACACGTATTTAATTTATCTTGTTTTGTTTATTAAATTTTATTTGGTATACTTGTATAATTTAGATATACAGTAGAGCCCAATAGTCCGGACCCCCTATAACATGTTGAACGTAATCTAGACGGTATAAATCTATTTGTACATAGTTTGTTTGGAATTATGATTATTATTATTTAGAAAAAAAAAAAATGACTGACTACTAATTAGTATATTTAAATTCTATTACCTATTATAAATATTTTTTCGCTGTAATTCTTTATGTTTAAGTTAATTATTATTTTTATAATTTAGTGTACAATAAATATAAAGGTGGAAAATGAAAAATCTTGGTCATTTGAGTAGGTAATATTATAAACCCTCCAGTAATCTGGACGATGCTCTGTCTGAAATTCATCCGGACTATCAACGCTTTACTGTATTTTAATTACAAATTATTAAAAGATAATTCAAAGAAAGTTTTATTCTCGGAGGTGAAAAAAGCATAATTTTCTGCTTGAGAAATAATGAATATTTATCGTTGTATCGGAAACCCTAATATTATAATCGGATGTATTAAAGTTCTAATAAATAACAAACATTTTAAGTAGGTAGGATAAAAAAATAAAAAAATATCTACTTAAAATTGACATTATGACAATCAAAAGATGGTGCATGATATTAATAAAATAACTTTATTTTTAAGTATCTATATTACATTAATTACACAATTAAAATAACATGTAATTTACAAATAAAAATTCCTATTGGTATCGGATCTCTTGGCTTATAAGATCTTTAGTATCCTCAATATTCGGCTTAACTTATATAACTACACATTGTTGTATACCTAATTCAATTGAAAAAAATTCCTGATTTTCCACCTTTTAAACTATACTATAAAATCAATAATTTTATGTAGTTTTTATTAACATCTCACTCTCAAATCATGAAAACTAGCATACTTTAAAAACGTAGAAAATCTTACCATAAATCACTATAACAATAGCAATCAGAAATTGAACTTCTATTTTTTGGCACCAATATAGTAATTAAAATTTTGATATACAAGTAATATAAGTAATATATATAAGTAATTTCTAAATTTTCATGAATTTGAATACTTATTCTCCAAAAAGATAAAAATAATTAATAAACTAAATCATTTATCAATAATGAAATTATTATAATGTATCTTTGAGTGAACCAATACTATTTTTCTATAGTATTAAGGAAATTTAATTTATTACCCTCTATCCCTTCATTCATAAATAATATTTTTACCAAATTTCTGACCATAAGTGCTATGTTATTATAGTATTATGAATGCAACAAGTGTGCATTAATTTTTTTATACAAAAATGTTTTTTTATTCTAAATAGATTGTATTAAATTAAGAAAAATCAATAGATGTGTAGGTCTAACATTTTTTTTTTTTTTTTGTAGCTCCAATTTATTCAATTTTGAAGGTGGATAGATATTTATTTAAAGGATAAAAAATAGGAAAATGCATGTAATAAAAAAAAAAAAAAGTCAAAAACACTCATGATTTTAATGATAACTAAAAGAACTACAAGTTGAATAATCTTAGTTTTAGTTTAGTATTTATGCAAATGTTTACATACTTAATGTGTTGGATATAATTTTATTTACTAATATATAACTTATTTTATCATCTCATTTATGATTTTAAAATGATTTAACAAAATATAAGCAAATAATCAGTCAACAGAAAATATACCTACTTATTACTCTTTAATTTAATTAATGTTAAAAATTATAATTTCTTAAACAAAACCATATTTATTTAATATAAATATATACCTAGATGCAAAGGAATTTAGTTAATAATTCCAAACAATATTAATCCAGATATAAAAAAAAAGTAATTAAAATGTAAATTCCAAAATTAGATTTGTACTTAAATATAAATATATATTACATTATTACTGCATATATTTTATAATTCAAATTTACTTTAATGTAGTTAAATAAAATGTGTTCATTTTTTATTTAAGTAGATATAATTTTAAGACCAATAAAAATTACAAACAAAAGTGCAGCGAAAAATATAATACGCATTTTTGACAGTGATTTATAATTTATTTTATAGTAACATAAATCAGGTTTTTAGAAATTTATGAAAAGACAATATTTTATCATGACGAAAATGGGTTGAAATATGCATAAACACGACTTTAATAATTCAATGATTTTAATAACTGATTGATTTTTTCTTGGCATTCATCTTTTTTTCGTTTAAGACCACTATCAAAGTCAACGAACTGATTTCTTCCAACCTTACCCGTTATAAGTTTATCAATATATAAAGACTGTGTCTGTCCAAAAAGTTCTTTTAAATTTTTTTCTGCCTTTTGAACTTCATTAAATTTGTCCGATAGTTCTGAAGATTCAGTTTTTAACTTGGTAGCTAATTCATTGATGCTAGACGATTCATTTTTATAATCAGCTTGAATTTGTTTTGATGTAGTATTATATGCACCAATGTCTTTGGAATGTTTTAATTTATTCAAAGCCTCATCCCAAGAACTATAAACAGAAGCTCTTCGTTCAAAATGATGCATAATTGCACTAATTATTCCAGTTATACGTTGGCGTGTTTCACTTTGTCCATCCTTGGCTATTGAAAAGTCCAACCGAACCCAAATAATTACAGTCAAAAACAAAATATAAATAGCAACAATTACAATCAATGGTTCATGGAACATAAAGAATTTTGGGAATTTGTATTTTAGTTCGAAATCACTAATGTGACTTTCAACAACATTTGACATTTGTAATTGTATAGTTGGCCTGCCTATGGTATCCAAGTACGTATAATGCAAGTTATCTGGTAAACGTACAATTTGATGAGTTGTTTTTAGATCTAAGTCTGTTGATCCTTCAGGAAGAATAATGCGTACTGTTACATCTTCGATTATCATATTATCATATAAATGATCAATTAAACGCATTTTTAAAAAATAATCTTCACCACTGTTGTATAGATATTCGTAAGCTGGTACATTATAACCGATTGTATAATGAGTTTTCCAACCACCAAATAAAGGGAATCTTGGTCGAATATCCAACTCAACAGAGTCTAAAAGTGTTCTTTGATTTGATGTAGATATGTTGCCAATGACATCTCTATAATAAACGCTAGTTGCTGAAGCTGGAAGGTACATTTTGAATGATTTTACACTGGATATACCACTATTAGTTTCACGTTGGTAATCATAACGAGAAAATGAACCTTTTAATTTAGCACCATGATGAACAAGGTCAATGACTTCAGTAACAGCAACATTTCCCCAATGGGATACTTCAATAGTTCTAGTTAATTTTGTAGCTTTTAAAAATGGAGTGTTATTATCATAATGTAAACTAATTTGAGAGTATGCAAATGGTTCTAATGAACCAAAGGGTCCATAAACAATATCTCCAGAGCTCAATGATACTGGATTGATATTAGTATAATCTTCTATCCGTCTTGTTCCAGTTTGAAATTTAACAGAAGACTTAAGACTTTTGTATGGTGAATAAAAGTACGCATTTCCATAAAACATCATCAATTGTCTATCTTTTTGAGTTATTTCTTCAGGATGGGGAAATAAAGCATTAATTAAAACATATTCAATTACAAGTGGTGCTCGACCTTTTGATCGCAATGGCCGAGATGCATTAAAATCAATTTGATAAAACTGTTTATCTTCATGTCCAGATAATGTCACTGGTTTAACATTTAAACTCAAGCGATTAGATTCAAATACTTGATGAGCAGAAATGAATGAAACACGGCTTTTAATAGAAGGTTCAAATGCATACAAAACAGAGTTTACTGGTTTGTCATCATTATTTTCTAAAGATAGACGACATTCTCCTTTAACTAATTGGGTGCTTAAATCTACTAAGCATTCAGCATTATTTATAAATATTTTAGGATTCACTTCAATTGAAAAAGTAGCAGAAATAGTAATCACCACTAAAAATAAGTGGGGCAAAATCATTTTTACAAACCTGAGACCAAATTTTCTAGTTGCAAAAATCTTGTGTTTGTATTTTATTTGGATTTTAATACCTGAAACATCAAAACAAAGAAGCCATTTGATAAAACTGGTTAATTTTTGTATTTACATATTTTATATTACAATTTATTTTAATTCAATTTTTAATTTTTTTGTGTTGCTTCATGTTTTTGTGTCTTGTCTTTAATTGTATATTTGGCAAATGTTTTTAAAGGGTCAAATGGTTCCCATCGACTTGCAGGAAAAATATGTTTGTTCCTTTCATACCAATTTCTTAACAATACTTTGCCAGCATGTGAGTCTTCTTTCTCTAAACTAGCATCACTAACCATTCGAATATCATCATGTACACCAAAAGTGAATAGAGGACCACTTTTACCTCTTGCCTTAGCAACAATAAAATCATAAAACGAATAATGGTGTGGTAATATCAGATCTTCTTTAACGTACATTAATTGGTCAGCCATTATAGTTTTAAGCTCTCCAAATTCCCGACGTAACTGTTCAAGCGCTTTTTGTAAAAATTGATAAATTGTATTACCTTTTTTCATAACAATTGTACGTCTATGTCCTGATCCATCCCAGTAACTAAACGTAATACTAATTTCTTCTTCTTTTAAGCATTTTTGTTTATCAGTCCATTCTTGTCTTAATGCTTCTCGTAAACAATTTTCTTCAGATTCTCTATCACGATCTGGTAAAAAACTAGTATCAACATCAGGGTTTTTTTTAATTTTTTTAGGTAAAGGTTGAAAAGTAGATTCTTCTTCAGCCTCTTCTACATTCTCTTCTATTTCACTTTCTTCAGGCATATCTTCAATAAATGACAATGCTTTAATCTTACGTTGCTGTCTTCTTTTTTCCTCTAATTTTGCCTCCAATTGTCTTTGCCTTTCAAATTCCACTTCTTTTTCTTTTTGTACTAATCTTTTAGCTCTTTCTTGGACAACTGTCTCTTGTTTAGCTTTCATTTCATCAAGAGTCACCAAACCAATAGTTGAGCTCTTGAGTTGAGCCTCCAACGAGTCATAATGTTTGGCAAATTTATTTTCAATATTAGACAGTTTCATTTCTTCTTCAATTTTTTTCTTACGCAACTCAATTTCAGCTTGAGCAAGCTCCCGTTTCTTCATCAATTGCATAGCGCGGCCAGCTTCACTAGCTGCTCCTTTATAATGTGCCATTTTGAAGATCTTTTTTTTTTTTTTTTAGCGTTTAAAATTTAACACGTAATGTTGACAACTAACAACAACAAAACAACCTTAAACTTTAAAATTAAATAATTGAAACAAAAATATTACTACTTACATGTAAAACGAGTAGTTTGAACCCAATTGTTATACTGCTTAACATTAAACAAAAATCATTATTTATCAATACATTATATATCAAATATTTATTCAGATTTAAGTGTAAAAAATGACACACGCATAAAATTATGAATTACAGTCAATAACAAACAGAAATATTACAGATTGCCATTTGTCAAAATGCCGAATCTGAGAACGTCATTAGATTTGAAGTTACTAACGAGTAACGTTCTTGTCGTTGACGCCGTTGATTCACCGGTTTAAGTACTGATGTTAGGAACATTGCTGTTGTCACTTATTATTAAATGAAAATAACATATATTTTGAGAACCAATTCTAATTACGTAACATTTTGTTTTTGTTGAACAACATTTGTTAATGTTTATCTATATTCTATACTTATAGTCTACACCATAGTACCATATCTATTGGCTATTGACTATCAACTATAATCTGAATTATTATAAATTGGATTTATTGAGCATTAGTTGCATTAAAATACTTGTTATTGTTTTTTATGTTATTTACTTTGCTAAAAGTATACGTAATATAAAAAAAGAATGGCTACAATATTTGGTGTATCGTTGAATCCTTTTTCAACTCCTGTGGGTGAAAAAATTGGTGAGTTTCTGTTTTAATTCACAGTGCTTTAACCATATTGATCTTTTCAAATAACTTTATTTTAAAGACAATTTTCACCGTTACACCTACATTAAATGTATACTTAAAGTTTTTAGTGGCTTATAGTGCCATCTTTGAGATCTTTTCAAAATAATATTTAAAAGTACATTATAACTAATTATGAGTGTGTAGAATATTATTAATATAATTGTATTTTGAATATTTTGGGAGTATTTGCATATTATTAATGGTTTAGCAAAATAAAAATAAATATTAACAATTTTATATTCATATCCTTCTCTTATTGCATTGAGAACAGCAACAATATAAATCATCTGTGGTTCTTATGTTTTTAAATTTTTACTTAACTTGCACATTGTTGTTAATATGAAGAAATATAAATGTTACTAATATGCAACTTACCTAAATAATAACAATAGCTGATTAGTTTATTTATACACTCATTTTAGTATGTGTAATTACTAATTAATAACAAATCTAGGGATAAAATACCAAATGTATATTTACTTAAATATTACATAGCTATATCATTTTATAGTTAACTATCAAATTAGAATATCAAAAATTATGAAAATTACTATCGTAATACTACAATAATCTTGATTTAATTTGCTGCTATTGGCAATAACATTTAAAAATTGAAATTTGGTATACTTAATGTTGAAATTAACTATTATTTTTTTCCTTGTTAACTTTTAAAGTTAAAACATAATTGTTATTTACTATTTAATTTTTTATCTGATGTTATCTTTTGATCATTTTTACTCATTACCATAAATAGTCCGTAAAATAGGGATTTTCTTTAAAAAAACGTTTTACCCTCATATATTGTCTCTATTTTATTAATGCTTAATTTAAAAAATTTTTAAAATACCCATTACTAGATTAAAAAATAAAGTATTTAAGAACAAAATAATTTATCAGGTTTGTCAGATTATATTTTTATTTAAAGTTTGATAATAAGCAAATTTATTCTAACATTTAAATTAACTAAGTAACATCAATTTTTCTGAATGTTAAAATTGCCATGTTATGCATTTAATAAGACAAAGACAATAGATACGGGTATAACTTTGTCTTAATTGACTGTTGATATTGTTTAAACCTTTTTATATATATTATACCTACTTCTTTTAGGACAAAAAAATCAAGAAAAACATAATTTTTATAATCTTTTTTTTATAACATTTTATTTTAAAATAATCTATACATTTTGTATGAATATCATTAAACTACTTATTATAAATTATAATATTATATTGAATGTTTATCAATAGAATTAGCAACTGATGGGGGCTTGGCTTCTGAAAACTGGTCGCTTAATATGGAAATTTGTGATATGATTAATGATACAGAAGAAGGCCCTAAAGATGCAGTTAAAGCAATTCGTAAAAGATTGCTTCAAAATGCAGGCAAAAATCATAAAATAATTATGTATACCTTAACAGTAAGTATTGTAATTAATAAAAGATTATGATTATTTACATTATTTCATTAATTATAGGTTTTGGAAACATGTGTAAAAAATTGTGGTAAACGATTCCACATTTTAGTTTGCAACAAAGAATTTTCTCAAGATTTAATTAAACTAATTGGTAAGTAAACAATTTAAATACTGTTTTTGTAAATTATTTATTTTCATAACATGTGGTCTAATTTAGGTCCAAAAAATGATCCACCAACCATTGTTCAAGAAAAAGTTTTAAGTCTTATTCAAAGTTGGGCAGATGCATTTCGTAATCAAACTGATTTACAAGGAGTTTACCATGTATATAGAGAACTTCGTCAAAAAGGAATTGAATTTCCTATGACAAATCTTGATACTATGGCCCCAATACATACACCACATAAAGTAAGTCTTGCACAGATAAAAATTAAATGTTTATTATTTTTATTATACTTTTTTATAGAGTTTTTCTGAAGAGCCTAAACCAGTAGTTGGTTCACATTCTAGTGATCAAACTAATAGTCGTTCAAACAGACCTGATCAACTTCATAAACTGAATTCTGATTTGGAGTTAGTTCGTGGAAATATGACAGTGTTAAATGAAATGCTCTCAGAATTAGTACCAGGAAAAGAAGAGGAATCAGATGTTCAACTTTTAACTGTAAGTAGCTTAACAATTAACATACATACAATCATTAAAAATATTTGTATTAAGAGGATGTCACAACTTGAACATGTGGTCTCCATCTTGAAAACAGCATATTTGCATTCAGCAGTTTTAGTTTTGTGTTGTTGTCTCTTAGTACTAGAGTGAAATGTTTCATTATCTATGTTTTTGTGACGCTGGTTTTTGAAATATTTTATTTACTTGGAATTCCCTTAAATGTTAAAATGTCATGAAAAAAAAATCAAAAACAGAACATATGTTCTTGCCTTTATGTTTGATAATTGGTCAAATTTCTCAAAATATAATATTCAACGATATAAAATTGGAGCTACTTAATTATATTTTATTGTGTTGAATGTTTGTTAGACTGAAAAACTTAAGCTGGTGTATCATATTCTTGATAATATGTATTATTTTAAATAATAGTATTATCAATAAAAATAATTAATTGTTTATATATATTAAATGTTTATTTACTTAATTTTTAATATGATTATAAAACAAAAATAAAATTTTATAAAAATACTATATTTTTAGGACTTGTATACCACATGTAAAGCAATGCAAGAAAGAATTGTTGAACTCCTGGCTAAATTATCAGATGGTGAACTTACTGAACAGCTATTATTAGTCAATGATGATTTAAATAATCTTTTTCTAAGGTTAGCTTTAACATAACTCAATATTTCAAAAATCATAACATATATTTATAAGTTTATGTTTTTTAAAACAGATATAGCAGATATGAAAAGAATAGAGAAGCAAGATGTAATACTACTTCTGTAGATGGTCCTTCTATAAAAACAACTGATTTGCTTCAAGGTTTTATTGATGAGCCAATTGCCACAACTTCAAATCAATTTTCAAAATTAAGTAATTATACCAATTTTTAATAAATCACCATAAGTCCATAAAGATTAAATCCTTATATTAGTTATTACTAATATTTTATTCTAATATATTCATCATTTTTCTATAGTCAGTTACATAATAAAAGTGTCTTTAATTCAGTGGCAACAAATAAAGGCATAGATTCTATAACATTATAATAGGCAATGTTGCTATAACTAACGAGACTAATTGGGTGGAATTTTGTTAAAAAAAGTTTAATGGATTGAATATTTAAGTGTTACATATTTTATTACTCTGATAGTTATTTTTTTTAACTTCTAATAATAACGCCACAACATAGGCGTGGACGATGTGCCCAGGCATGTCCTGTGAATTTCATGGGCTGAAGTGCCTAATGTCTCAATCAAATTTCTCATGTATTAATAATAATTGTAATTAATATCCCTTGTTTACCAAAATCAATTTTAGATTATAGTTTTATAGTAAAAATGAAAACATGATAATTTACTGTGGTACACTTTATTATTGAAAGTCTGTATGTAGTTTAACGTGAAGACGTGTAGTGACTAGTATCATATATTAAAAATTATTATGAGTTAATTGTAATTGTGTATTGAGAAACCAATTGTTCAATTTACAAAGTAAAACTTGTGATCATCTATTATTGATTATATAATTTTTCATTTATTTTTCCTTTTTGATTATATTTTAATTTTATTGTTAACCCACCAAGACTACTCTATCAGAAATGATGTACGGTAGTGTGCAACTTGTATCATTATATAATATATATATTATAAGCACATTAAACTTAAAAAAAGTCTAATAGTATTATATATATGGGCACTACCTACTTTTGGAGTTTGCGCATGCTCCTGCGCAACAAGTTAACTTTTTTGTTATTTCCTTAATATAAAATATAAATTATTAATTTGTATTGACTTTAAATTATTTTTATTCTTATTAACTAATCTTAGGTATTGATAATGAAAAGCCTAAACAAAAGCCGCCTGCAGATTTGCTGACTAGTATTCATACAGATGACTTTGATATGTTTGCTCAATCTCGATCAGTATCATATGAAAACACAAAAGTTGGGTAATAACAATATTTCAAGATAATGCTAATATTTTATTTCTGGGTATAGAAATTAAAGTAATATTAAAAAATATTTAGAGGAAGTAGTTATGATGCCAATTTAAAGCCAGATCAAGTCAACAGTTTAGCTTCTTTGACTCAAGCTCGATCACAAAACGTGACAACAAAAGATGTAAGTATTTATCTGAAATTTCTTTGTATCATATTAATATAATCCATTTTATATTTTTTTAATATACAATTAATAGATTGTATATTCTTTATAATTTAAATCACGTTTGTATAAAGCAATTATTATTATGTTTGTAATACTTGTGTGGGTTCTGACCTTAGGATTGTGCTCATGAAGATGTCATCAGGGTAAGAGTATATTGTTTATAACATGAAATTAAATCCTGATAATAATTTTTAACATTACATGCTTGACATATATAAGTAATTTTGTCTGACTATCTCAATTTACATGTAATGCAAAAATTAAAACAATTATTTATTATTATTTTAAGGTTATGCATCATATGTTTTTGTATCTATACTTATAATATTAATTAAATGCATGTTGATAATTTTTTATCAATTTTTAGTTCAATTTGTATTTTTCAGTTCTAATTAACAAACACCAAATATTATGAATGCAACAATAATATATAAATTTGATCAATGATAATTAAAGTTGTTATCAAATAAAAAATTTTCCCCAAAATTTTTTATTATTTTAATATAGTTTATGAAATTAATTATACTCTTATAAATAAAAACTATATATAATAATTATGTTTTCTAAAAAAAAAATTTGAGCACTCGTCTAAAAATTATGCTTCTAATTAAATAATTTGTGCATCTACTAATTAACAATCAATTATAAATAATTTATAGTTAATACACTTTATTGTTTCATATTGTATATATCCATTAAAAAAAAAATATTACATACATTTTTTCGATTTTATTTATATTTATATTTTTTAAACAACTTTATACAACAATTAAATAAAGCTTTTTTTTTAACTGTTTATTATTTGTAAAATATTATACCTAGTTAATTATTTCTAACAATTAATTTCATAAATATTAGGTATGTTTATTTTATTATAAAAATATGTTTTTAATATTTCAGATGCATAGTGAACAGGATTTTGATGAAATAGCAGCTTGGCTCAGCGAAAATGTAAGTTAATGTGTATATAATAAAAAATATATATTAGTATTACATTTTTAAATACATTTTATAATATAATGTTTGGTAATTTGAAAAATGCAAATTTTATTTGATAAAGTATTGATCATAATTTCTTATTGTGCAGTTATTTGTACTTAATAATTTTAATTTTAATTTACTGAAATAGAGTGAATTCTTGAGTTTATTTATTTAAGTATAATTTGTGTTTAATATTTTTCATAAATATATATTATAATTCTTTTTTAATTGTTTGATTTTGCCTTAAATATAACTGTCCTGTACTTTTGTTTCTTAAAGATATTAAAATTATTTTTATATTAGTCCAATGGGTTATCAATTTAATGAAAAAAAAAACTAATAATTTTCTCATCTAATATCAATGTATGTATTTAATATCATTTATTATTTCTTTTAATGACTACTTTTTTCTCTAAAAATTTTTAGCCAGGAAGTTCTACAAAAATTGGAAATGAAGTTGAAGAATCTTTATCAAGCAGTGAATTTGAGAGATTCCTTGCTGAAAGAGCAGCAGCTGCTGAAAATTTACCCACAGGAAGCAATGGAAATGAATCAAGACGTAACAAAGAAAAACAAGGCGATACAATGTTTGCTTTGTAAATATTTAATTTCCTAGTCAGTAATTGAATATTAATCATAAATTTGTTAAGGTATTAATCCATATTATTGCGTTTATTCTAAATTAAGAGAAACCATAATATTTTGTAGTCCGTTATCCAAATCAATTGTTCAATCATTATTTTTAAAATAATCACATATTTTAAAGATTATATAGATATTCATTCAATAATATTGTTCTTCGTGGATTACTAAACATATTTTATCAGCTAATATATTTCAATTGGAATGTATAAATACAATATCCAGAAAAAATTGAAACTGTATTTGTTTTTTTCAATTTCTTCTGTAAATCAAAATATTAGGAATGATGTTAATTTATTTATGATATGCAATTACTTTTTTTTTTTAATTTTTAACTACAATCATGTATACAATCTTATTCCACTATTTAATATAAGTGATCAGTTTGACAATATTGTTTTAACATTGCATGAATTATTCCAATAGGTTAATTTTTTTAAATTATTATCATTGTCATAAAATTATAATAAATAATAAGTTTAGTTTCTATGCTATGAATAATTTTTTCTTTAAGCTTTGTAAGCAACAGTTATTATTGAGCTAAAATATTTTAAAATTCTTATTTGGTTGTATGTTGTTATTTGTTGAAATATTTACATTTTCTTTATTAAAAATAACCTCTTTTATCTTTATATACCTATGAATTCCAATTGTTATTTATTTAAAGATGTATTTGTTGTTGATTTTATTTTATTTTTAAACATTTACTAGTTACCCATGTACCACTTGTAAGCACTTTTTAGTTTAAACGTTTTATTTGTTTAAAATGTATAAGTCATTTTATATTATACTTATAGTATATTAAGTATTGTGTTGCACCATATACACTATTGATATGGGGTTATTAATTTATTTTGGAACTAATTATAATTTAAATATTAATTTAATAAATATGCTATAAATAATATAATTATTTTATCGTGTTCACTGTGCCACCGTGATTGTATAAATATGTACAAATACTTTGGGTCTTTTGTTTTAAATGTTTAATTTTTGAGAACATTGAATTAATTAAAATTTGTACTTGAGGATAGTTCAAACTATCTTAACTCTTGAGTATAAAAATATCAATTTTTTTGTTTGTAATATTATACTCCATATTTTTATTGTAATATGCCATGAATTCTTATTTAGAGAATTCAATGACATTATTACATTAGATGTTAATCCATTAATCAACAGTAAAAATTACAAAATAATTGTTTTCAAATCTAAGTTTATAAAATGTTATAATTGTGTGGAATGCAAAGTAATATTTATCATTATAATTAAATTGAACCATAAATAATATAAAAAATGAATGAATAATCTTATATTATGGTTTTTGTTTATAATAAATCCTATTGGCTGCCATGCATGTTAATAATTTATTTAAATTATTAATAAATGTTTTGATTAAAGTCGCATTCATTGTCACTTTTCTATTGGAAGGTTTTTTTTTTTTTTTGATTTTTTAAGTCCTTGTGACCTTATAAATTTAATATTTTAGTTTTTATTGATTATAAACATAAATAGCATATTTTATATTAATGCATTATGTATTCATTAATTGATTAATATATTTATGTATATATAGTCTTCAGTCTTATACAAAATGAATGAGAATGATGATATTATATTAGTATTTATTGAATCACATTTTATAATACATAAGTTTTGAATAGTGGATGATAGATAATGAATAACTATTAACTGGAAGTAAATATTTAGAATACAATATTTGAGTTTTCACAACACCAAAATATGGTCTTCGTGTAATTAGTTATACTTGATATGATAAATTTAAGTTATTAAACTGTTATGAATAACTAAATAGTAAATATTAGCAAAGACTAGTCTAAAATTTATACTTTATACACAAAGACTAAAGAGTAGAGATACCTTAGATTTCTAGTTTTGATAGGCTTACTATTGGTTAATAGTTACCATCGTAATTTAAAATAATATCTTAAACCATGCTTATCTTAATATGTCATACTACTAATTAAAAATAATCCATGTAGAAAAAAGTGATAACTCATTCTAGCAGTTTTAGAACAATATCAACAATAAAAAAATGTTAAGTTAACAATATTTTAGTGACAATCACATTGTTTTTAAAATTATACATGTTAAAAAAGGTAAAATAAACAGTGTTTTTTTTACTTCTATACAACAAGTAAAACTTAAATTGTTCAAAAACTGAAAAGAGCAATCTTAATGAAGAAATGTGTAAAAATGTATAAAATATATTTTAACAAATGACACAATCATAATTGGAAAAAGGAATACATATTTATGTTAAAATTTCAGTACTATAATTAAATATGTTTTTGGTAACCTTGATTACTAAAAATTTAAACCATCTTCAGTAGAAATCATTTTCATAGTTTGTATCAAATTCAAATTTAACACATTCATAATAGTAATTAACTCAATGACAATTGAAAAGGCATACTCGACATTTACTACAACACAAGTCACATTCACAATTATTATTCATTAATGTATATTATATTATGGTAGTTATATTACAATATATTGATATTAATAATAATTTGTCTGTTATTAACTTATAAGTTAATGCCATAGATTGATGTGAATAGCTGGTTTGTGAGATAAACAGCTCAAAATTAATCTATGCCAACATTTATAAATTTCTCTATAATATGTATTAAATAATAATAAGTAAAATTATATTCTTAAATAATATTTTTTGAATAATCTTCAATTAAACATGTAACTTAAATTGTTACTTTTCTTGAAAATATACAATTTTATTAAAATTTGAATTTGTTATAAAAAAGTATAAAAATAATTGTACAAATGTATTTTTGATGTTTTTAAGTTGGTGTAAGAATAACTTATAAAAAACCTTGTTTTGGATTGTTAAGATTTTTCACATATATTCAAATAAAAATATATATATATATATATCCATTTATTGAATTTATTTTTTAATAATAACTAAATCATAGCAATAGTCATATTAATTTCAACAATTTGTTTTATTTAAATATTATTCTTAAATTTATTTTCATATTTTTTCATTGGTACCCCTTAGTCATAGTGTTGATACAGTAATAATTGACAAACTTTCTAATTTAATTATATACACAATTTTATATAAATGCTTTATTTTATTTGGCGTACAGTTTATAATGATTCATGTTTAAATATATTTCTGTTTTTCAAAAAACTTAAAAACAGAATATGAATAATTCCTATTATATGTTATACAAGTTAAATAAGTTACTGATGTAACAGTAATTGTTTAATCATTATCCACTTCTGAAAATGTCATAAAAATATAAAATAGTACAATTTTAGAAAGTTAGTTAGAATCTTTATTCTAGACTTCTTAGTGCTTATTGTTCTATAAAATTTAACACTAAGTTTTGATAATAAACAGTTTATATTTATGTTTATTATTATAATTAAAATTATAGTAATATATGTATTAAATTTATAGAATATGTTATTAATTGTTTTAAATACTAATAAAAATGTGGTGCATGCCGTATGGTATAGATAAAATTAAAATATAAATGTTAATAATTTAAAATGGTTTTATATATACTTCATGCTAACACAGTTTTATTCGGCGTATAGTATAGGCAAAATGGGTACATTACTGTAGTGTTCTATGTTGTCAATAATTCTAGAAGATTTTATAGCATTTAATATCTTAGTGTATCACAATTTTTTTCGCTGAGAGAAAGTGGTTGGCACCAACCAAATCGAACTACAGGCGCGTATACAAAGGGGGCTCTAGGGGTTCAAACCCCCTCGAATTTTCAGGAAATAATAGTTTTACTATTTATTAGTTTAGTTTTATTTAATTGCCCGCATTGTCATCGTAATATGAGTTATGTATATATAATGTACGAAAATATACACCCCTCCCCCACAATTTTTTTTTGTGTATGCGCTTGTCGAGCCATGCTCCGCCGCAAACACCCACATATATTAAAATATGATTTTATCTAACATTATTTTAGTTGTTAATTGTTATAAATTTCAAAATTACAAAAAAAAAAAAAAATTATAAATACATATTATACAGAGTTTGTCAGCACAAATGCATAGAAATGTATGCAGTTTTTTTATAGTAAAAAAATTTAGGTTCTGAAAATAATTTCAGACAAATTAATGGTCCTTATATTTTCGGGAACAACGGGCAAAACGACCACTGTGAATTCAAAGTGTTACACCAAAATCCTGACCCATTTTTTTCCTGAACTGCAACGTCGACATGTCTGTTAGGAAAGTGTGATTTCTACAAGTTGGGTCAACATTAAACACAGCTTGTACCTCAATGGAAGTTCTTCGCAAAAAATTCTCTGGACGTTTTATTTCGCGCTTTTGGGGAAATTCCGTGGTCTCTTGTTCTCCTGGCGGTCTGGCCTAAGAACATGTGATTTTTTCTTGTGGGTCACTTAAAATCAAAAATCTATCAACATAAGCTACGAACCCCTGCATACGTTTTTGCATTTTTTGATGAAATAAAATTTTCTTTACTGCAATCACCTCTAAAGTAGCATCATTTTGAAAAACATGTGTTTGTTGTGATAGAACCCGTACATACAAACAAAGTGTAAATAAATATAAATACATAATACTTAAATATTCAATACTATTTTCTCAGTACCTACTAGCTGGTACTTACTCACCTTTAAATTTTAGCTTTAAAACAGTTTTTTCATAATAATCTTCTAGTCACAGACTTCAAAACTTACAACCAGTGGCAGGCCTAGGATTTTGTTTTGGGAAGGGGGACCCAAACCTGAATTTTTCTCGAATCGTGATTATAAGTTTTACATTACAGTTATATTCTTACGCATCTTATGGGCCAAGGGGGCCCAAATGTTTACAACTATCTTTATTATAAATTAACTTAAAAAATAAGAATAAAATACTTATTCAAGCAAGGTTAGATTAGATTAGATGAATATTTTGTTAGTAGGTATATTAAATAGTAAATACCAAATTATGGTTTTGTGTACCTATTTTATTTTATAATAAAATAATTAATTTCCAATAATCATAGTAAAGTTTTCAAAATTAGCATTGGTGAAACGAAAATTACATTAATTATTGATCTAATACATAAAATAAAATTTTCATTCCCGAAATAATTACATATTTTCTGATTCGTTCATTTTATAAAATTAATTTCATTTTAATATAAAAATTAATAATATTATTATTCAATCAAAATAATAATTTAAGTATAAAGGATTTAATTTTTTTACATTTTAAATTAATGCTATAAAAATATGTAATTTTTGTTACCATGTAAAAATATTACAATTAAATAGGCAGGTAATAAAAGTATAAAAATTATATTTTAAAATAGGTTATATCTCTGGAGGTTTGTTGCAAATAAGTTAAATTACAACTTTCATTATTAATGTATTATGTATTATGTAAGAGCTAACAAACAGCAAAAACGTTTACTAAATAAAAATTGCTGCTGAAGTATTCTTAATAGTTAAACAACTTACCATGACTAAATAGATCTATATTCTATTTCTATAGGTATTTACTATTTTATTTATATAGTCATGACGTAACGTTTTACGAGTATACAAGCGGTAACATCTTATCTTCTTTAAATCGTAATCATATGATAAAATAATTTGTTACTAACTTCAATATAATAAACGTTTATGTTTTAATCAGATGTCGTTTCTTAGTTAATATGTAAAATTTTCTCATTGAGACACCGACTATCTATAATGGGGGTGTTCGTAGTTCGTACACTTCGTACTTCATGTTCCTAACTCTTAAACACTTCATTTAATTCGTTATTCAAATAATTTATTTTTATTTTTATTTCTTTTTCGTTACTTTAAACTTTAATTATTATTTAAATTTCATCGATAATACTTGTAACACGTTCGATTCATACACGACGAAATGTATGCTGTAAAAACACCTAGCAAATACATGACAGCGAAAACTAGAAGAGGTGCGTTAATTTTTTTATTTAAAAGACCTAGAAGGTTACCTATTTATAACGCAAGACATGAATTAGATATTTAAAAATATTTTTTGCTTACATTTTTTTCCAGGCATTCGCCACAGTTTTGATCGACTCGATTCTTTTAGAGAAAATTTAAAAAAAGTCAATGGAACAGAAGAAGAAGAAGAACTACCATCGTATGTATCTATCACTTGATTTATTATTTAGAAATTTTAAACCATAATATTATATAAATGTGTTGATTGTACATGTAATTGTTGATTATGTCCTAAAGTCCTGAACCAAAGCCGGTATTTCATTCTAATGGCCATCGTAAGGCTTTAAAGAAGTGTCCTCCATCACCTCAAGATGTTTTAAGTCCCCAACACGAAAAACTTATACATTATATCAATGACTGTAAGTATTTTATATATTTCAAATAATGTTTATAACTTGATAAGTAAATTATCATTTAAAATAAATTCATGTTTAAAAATTTAAACTTAAATTTCTATTTTATATTTAATACTTTTGTTAAAACCCTATTTACCTTTTATGATATTTAATAAATGTACAATAATTATTGAGCCCTATCTTAGAATGATGTTTAGATATCTAATTATTAATTAACTAAAGTTAAGTTGAACTGTAACTATTTTACTATTTAAAAAAAACCTAACGACTTTGATTGTTACGCTTTGCTGCTAATATTAATTTTAAATAAAAAAATATGATTAACATTAAGCAATACAAAATTTTAAAAACTTATTGATGATACTTATTGTTTTGGTACGACTTTGATTCTAGTAGAACTTATAAATGTATTATTTGGAGAGGTTTTTAATAATTGAATATATTTAGTAACTTGAAATCTTATAGCTTGTATTACATTTAATTTGGTTTCCCAGTGGGTTGCACTAGTTAATTTTAGAGTTAGATTATTTAAATGTATCAGTAAGACATTCCAATCATAAGTTTCATCCTAACGTGTATTAGCTAATTTCTTGAATTTTATTTAAAAAAACATGATTGCTTCTAGACTATCATGACGCATGTACCTAGGTTGTGCTTACCTCTAAAGCAAGGTCTTTTGCCAAATGGAAAATTTCCTATTCTTCAGTAGGTTATTGACCAAACTACATTAAATAATATTGTATTTTTGTATTTGAGTATTGTAATTACATACCTAGAAATATTTATAAACTAAAATTATTTCTTAGTGAAATGTGTTATTTCTTGATATTTATTCATTGGTTAATTGCATATTTTGTATATTACGATAATAAATAATTTTATAAGACATTGTTTTCTATATAAAAGGTTGGCACACTACCCATTTTTATTGGTTCTTAACACATCGATCATCGATAAACTTGTGACGTTTAATATAATTTTATTGATCCAATGGCCAGGTCCTAACATAACATATTGTGTTTGTAATCAAAGACTAAATAAAACAAAAAAAACCATTAAAACCCTTAATAATATTCAAGATATAAAATATTAGATAAATATATGTATTTTATTTAAAAAATAATCAAATAATTTAATTCTTTCACTTTATATTATTTGTATTTTCCTTTATTTACTATTTTAACCCTAGAATTTTAAATTTCAGCTTGGCACTCGGTTATAGAAGATGAAGAATCATCCAAAAGTATGTTAATTTACTGATGGTTTTAATTAAATAAAATTTGTATTAAGTGATATTTTTTTTTTATCATTTTATTAGGTTCACAAAAAATAATTTATTTCAAACCTGAAAACACTGCAGAAGTTCTAAATGGTATTAAAACTTATTTAAAATTAAAATTGTAGATTTTATCAGATTTTTTTTTAGGTTTTCAAGCATTTGATTTAGACACATATTGGATCAAACGTTTATACAACAATATCACTAAATCAGTGCCATAAATTTTTGGTATAGTGAATATTTTAGAAATTATTTTACCAGACTCGCCCATAGCTCACAATGTATCGAAGACACATGAACACTTGCGTGAATAATTAGTCATTATTGTGTACAAAATCGTAGAAATGAATCTATGTCTTTAATCACTTTGAATGGGACAGAAGGGAAAATATCGCAACTAGTAGTTAATTAGTATTACCTAGTAGTAGAATTCAATGTTATGAAAATACCAACTTTATTATTGTAAAAGTATTGATTTTAGCTAATTGTTGTTTCCTCATAATGAACTGTTGTTTGTTTATAGTTATTATTATTATTATTTTTTTATTATTATTATTGTCACATTATTATACAAATTTATGTTGTGAGTTATCTGAACAAGACTGAAATTTGTGTAAAAAAAAAAAAAATAATTGATTGCAATCATTTTATTTTTAATCCTTATCATTTTGAATATTATGAGACTTAAGCCAATATTTTATTGTTTGTTAAAGTTTGAAATTACTTTTTATTATTAGTAAAAATATTAGATAATAATTAATTCCCAACGATCATGAATACTGGCTTTTTGTCTCATTTAGTAAAATAGCTGTTTAAAAACAAGTTTTACCTTATTAATCCATTAATTATTTTTGAAAATTATTAAAAATGAGGGGGAACATACAAAATAGAATTGTTATTTCAGTAAATTATGAATTTTACCTGATCAACATTTATTTGCTTAGGTAAAAACAAACAATTAGTTCCTAGGAAATAATTGTGTATCAATTCAATTATTTTTTTAATGAAAAGCAAAGACTGCCGAGCTTTTAAAATACTTTTATTTAAAGTCTCATATTATAGACTAAAATTTCATTTGAATTGGTATACTAATAAATATTTTTTTTATAAATTGTTATTAGCTACTGATATTTGTAATTAAAAAAATGTTTGATCAAATATTTTGTTTAGTTGTTGGTAATAATTATTATATTTATTAAATAGGTATCAAAAATTGCTATATTACATTTTATAAATAAATGCGATAATTGTTTTATGTACTACTGATAAATGTTATAAATTAGTATGCTTTATTTGAATGAATATATAGTAATTTAATGTTATTTTTAGTTTTATATTTTGTTTTTATATAGTGACAGTAGACTTGTATATTCTTGAAGAATGAGGCATGGTCGATGATAGTTAACTGATTCTCTGTTAATCGGGAGTCGTCGTCTCTAGAATTTCAACTATTCCATAGAAATTATAATTATTTAAAATTTTAAAACATTAAATTAATTTAATATGATTATAATATATGTGTGATCATTTTGACGAAATTCATGAACAAGCTAAATATTTTACTGAAGTAATGGAAAAATAAACTTATTAATTGATGAATGTTAAATTATTATTTAAAAATAATTATCTGAACAAAAAAAAAGCCAAATAAATTATCAAATGATGAAATTATTGAACTTCGATACTATAAAATTATATAAAAAATATGAATTTTGTGTACAATATTTGACAAATTATTAATGATGAATGAAATAAATGTTTAAAAAATGAAAATATTTTACATGTATCAACATTATTCGATGTTAATAGATTCATGGTTATAAAAAGTATTATCATTTGATGGAATTAATGAAATTATTAACAACTTTTGTGGAATTACAGAAGAATCTAATATTAAGGAGCAATTAATTCAGCTCATATTGTCTTATAGATAATATAGTAAACAGTAAAAAATCTTATTTGTTTATTCTAGTAACTAGTAAATTTTTATTGTATTTCTTCAAGTTATACGTATAAAACAAATGATTTAAAGATTTTAAATACGAGTAGCTATAAATTCACATACTATTATTAAAATGCATTTTTATGTTAGAGGATTTTTAAATTTTAATTGACAGCCCTTTTATTTAACCAGCTAACTAAATAAAATATAGACTACTTTTTTTTTTATTACCTACCTACTAATTAGTTGTCTACTTCTATTGGCTATTATTATATTATCACATACAGGCATACTACACACAAAAAATTAACAGGTGGTATTTGATGTTGAAATAATTAACATTTGTCAATATTTTGAAAAGCATAAACTATAGTACATATTATAAATTTAAAAGCTACAATTTTAATTTTAAGTAATATATTTCAATATTTTGTTATAAAATATGAAATAATTTACATTATTTATAAAATTATAAAACTGATATACATATTAATTATTCCCCATTACAAATTTTTCTTGAAAAGCTGTCATTTCTATAAGTGAAAGAGTAGATGAAGAAACAATTGCAATAAAAAACTAAGACAATCTGAGACAAAGCATACATTTCATTTTGATGACTTTATTGGCACAGACAAAATAATTTGGTAGTCGATTTAACCTTTTAATTAAGCACTTGAAACAATTGTAACAAGAATGTACTGAATATTTATTTTTATATTTGCACAAGAACACATATGAGATACATTTTAATAAATCAAGGTAATTTATCGAAAACCAACAAGAGGTTAATGATGAACTTTATTCAACTTTAACATTGAACCACTTAAAAATTCAAAAATTTAATTATTAATAACAGAAAAAATATATATATTTTTTTTCAATTTTGATATGAAAAATAATATTAAAAAATGTAATAAATAATCAAACTAAGTAAATACATATTACAATAAATAAATAATTTATATTGAAGTTTTAATTTTTTTTGGATAATTTGTACTTTTAGGCTTGATTAACCAAGTCAAGTTCAACAATTGTTATTTCCTACAGATTGTATAATCTTAGAAATATTTTGATTCTCTTTGAGTTATTTACAAAAATTTAAATTTTGCTTAAATCTTTTTTTGTATAAACACTCAAGATTCAAACTGGTTTAACTTAAGGAAGTTTTAAGAAAAAAGAATATAATCCTTATACTTAAAAAAAATTTTGAGGAAAAAATGAAATTCATTCAAGACGATTACTTCTATCCTAGCATTTTTTTAAACTATTAAAAGATGATCCATAAGATGCAAATAGATACTCTTGCATTTCGCAATTGACACTCCTATGTAATATAACTAATTATTGAAATGCTTTAAAATTACTCTAGATAATTAATGTAATATTATGAAATAATGTAAAATGTACATACATTTAATACAAAAATTAAATTACAGATGATTAAGCTATTGTTGTAAATACATCTAAATACTAGGCCAGTGGTCGGCAATAGGTGGTCCGCGGGTCAAATCCGGCCCATGAAGGAAAAATAATTAGACCACAAAAATATTTTTTTTTTTAATAAGCTGGTTTTCACACATAACATATATTTTATCTATTTTATGATGTATTTAGAGATTACGATGGTGTTTATCGTTTATTGCTATTTACAATAATATAGTTGCGATAACACAACAATTATTAACTAATATCTGAGTATTTACTGGCCCTCGAAAATGTTTTTTTGATTTTCTGGACCTCCATAGAATTTAATTGCCGACCCCTGTACTAGGCTATTACAGAATATAATATAAAAATCTATAGTGAAGTTTTGTTAATCTGACACATTTGGATCATAGTATTTGCCAGGGTTATTTAGAAAACTATATATTTAAACATTTTAAAAATCAAATAAAAATTAAAATGCATTTATATTTATAAAACTTTTATTGAAATTTCAATAATATTAATGGACAATTCAATGAAATTTTACTACTTAAGTGATAATCCCTCAAAAAAAAAAAAAAAAAAAGGAATATTAAGATCCTACTGTACAGTTAAAATGTTAACATTTTTTTTTTCAATTAGATGAAAAATAGCAATAAAATTAACATGTATACCAAATCCTTACAATAGTAACAAATGTTATTTAAATTATATTTATTTATACATTATTACTTTTTAAAATAGTTGTAAGAATGATATATTGGAAAAAAAAAAAACAACTATTTTAATTTTAGTTTAGTTTTAATAAATACTTCACAATTTTTTTTAATCCAGGGATGTTCAATAACATCAGTTAGTGGTAATCTAGACTTTGGAACTTTAACCAAAAGCTTTGAAATTAAATGTCTAGAACCCTCACTCATATGAGATTTGAAACTATACATCACAGCACGAATTTTTCTAAAAGTCTCTGCCTGTTCTGAGCTCTCAAAAGGTGGTGATCCACACAAGAATTCATAACATAGCACTCCTAAACACCAATTATCAACATATTCATTATATGTTTGAGAGTCAACCATCTCTGGAGGTAAATAATCAATAGTACCACACATGGTGTTTCGACATTTGGATGGTGCATGAACAGACCATCCAAAATCTGCCAACTTAATAACATGATGACTAAACAACAGAAGATTTTCTGGTTTTATATCTCTGTGGATAACACTTTGAGAATGACAATACCTTAAAGCATCAGCTACTTGTCGTAAATAATATGCAGCAGTTGGTTCATCAAAACGTTTATGTGGCTGTGAGTTCAGAACTTTAAATAACTCACCTTCTTGGGCAAATTCTAAAATTAAATATATTTTCTTCTCGTCCCAAAAATAAGTCAGCATTTTTAGAATGTTAGGGTGATTAAGATGTGTTTGAATTTCAATTTCTCGTCGTACTTGATGTTCCATATGATCTTTTACCAATTCTGATTTAAACATCATTTTTAAAGCAACCATATATTTTGTAATTTTTTCTCGAGCAAGATATACACGACCAAATTTTCCACGACCAAGTGGTGTTCCAATTTCAAAATCGCTTAATTTCCACTGATGATTTGTTGGTCGATTAGAATAAATTTCTTTCATTGTTTTTTCTATGTGTTGGACAACTTCATCTTGAGATTCAATTTTATGTTTGACTCCAACCACAGCCATTATTAAGAATAATATGATTGAAGATTAACAAAAATACAAACTGAAATAATAAAAATAATCTATTAGAATCCATGAACTAAATATTATATTTTATGTATAATAATTAAGCAGCCTTAAACTATTAAGTTAAAAAATTAAAATAGTTGATTATATAAAAAAAATGCATTGAAGTGATTAAAAGTAAATAGGAAAGAATTAGTTTAAAAAACAGCAGAAATAAATTTTGAAATTTGCCTTTATAATTTAGGGTATTTAATACATCTAATACTATTTGTGGCGAGTGCACTAGCTATTTGGTAGATTTTAGACATTTAATTAAAAAAAAATGTTTATATGTTTCAGTAACAAGTACCTAATTACTATATAGTGGTCATTTTATTTATGTACTTACTTTCAGTAAATGTGTTTTAAGAAATATACAGTATTCACTATACCTATTGTTTTTTCTCCAATTGCTATAAATAATATGAGAATATGCTTCATTCCCCCAAAGATCAAAAAACTTAATTGAAGATCTTAATATTGAAATCTATTCAAATAACTAAGGTTAACATAAACAACTAATAAGGCATGTCAACAAATTCCATTCCTATTTTTGATATTGGTATTTTAATCTTATATTTTTTAATTAATAAACATTAAACATAAAATTTCATTTTGCTTATTTGGAATAATTTTTTTTTATGTTCTACTGTAATATATTTTTATAGAAAACATTATATGTATTTATCCCATTGAAATGTATAGGTATTTATCTATTAATTTTTAACTAAATTGTAATAAATACAAAGTGAAATAACTGTTATTAGTAATTTGAATTTGTTTTATTGAGTATGATTTTATTATCGGTGTTTATAAACATAGGTTTTTAGTAAGTATTTAAAAAAAAATACGAGAAAACCATATTCATCACGGGTAATATGACTAATGAGTAAGCAGCTGGTGGAGCAACAATTAACTGACAGTGTTAGATTTTAAATTAGTACTTAATAATGATTTATTTTACGGATTGGAAGAATTAATTAAAATAAAACACGAAAATTGAGGATTTTAGTATTTTCAAATTGACAAAAACAACAATATTTATCGTTCAAATTGTATCGATTAAAAAACAACCATCAAGTAGTTGTTAGTCTCGAATCTCGATCTACCGTAGTCATGAATTCCTGTATCAATAAGTCTATGTTTTCATACTTAAATATTCATAAAATAATTTATAATTGCGAGACCGTACCTGTCCTAAATCGTGTTTTTTTCCAATTCCTTCTCCGAAGTTTTGGACTTCTAGATTGATCTTGTCACAACTTACTACTTGTAGGCTTGCTCATTACTAATCGGTTAGATTAATAATTACTAATAAGTGGAAGACGACAATAAGTCCTCGGACCTCGAGTAGTTAAATCTTGTTCATGTAGAGTCGTGAAAAGGTCGAATAACAAATTATAACATTTATAAATTTATAACAAATACTAAATATGTAGCAATAAACATTACAAACAAAAAGCCGTTTTACAACGATTTGAATCGGTAGCCAATAAAATGAGCTTGTTCTGCCGCCTTCGAAATACCGTGTTCTCATTGGTCCACGACTCCGTAGATTTTAAAATTTATCACTTGTTCTGTTTCGCTTATCATCATTCAGGTTCAGGACTGTTGAATTTTTATTTTGCAATTTACGCCTGGTTATAGTTTTTATTTTTTATACGGTCAGACGCATTATCAATTGACAATTATCATATTTTATCGCAGTCTATTGTTATTATTAGTTATTACCCATTTTATTGTGCGCTTTTTTTTTCGCTTAAAAATTCTAATCGTAAATGTACTAAATCGTAATTTATTATACGCAATGCTCGAAAAGGAGTAAATGAACGGTCGACCGATTTGTATATGACTGTGAACGATGTTGAAATCGTCGCCTTAATTTTTATACGCACCAAAATAGTTTTGCATATGTGATCGCGCGCTGTTTGTCGATCATCTCGCCTTCGTTTTGCTGTATTATATATTTTTTAAATATCGGGAGAGCAATATTGGAGGTCCGCAATGAAGGCATCGGTGTGTATTCTATTTCTTGTGCTTTGCGGCATGGGATTGATCAATGGCGACGACAAAGGAGTATCAAAGAATTCTTCCCAACCTACTGCAACTGACAACGAAGTTAAAAACGTTCCAAGTACATTAACTACTTCCGAAATGCCGACGATCACGATTAACGAGACAACAAATATGACCGAAAAATCGACAGTAGTCACACCCAGTGAGCCAGTTTTGCCGAAAAAAGGATCAGCTGAAGAAGAACGCAACAGTTCAATCGCCATATTCTTTGTGCTCAGCGTTCTTGCTTTAGGCATATTGCTCATTCATCTTATGTTGTCTACACATTTTCAGTATTTACCCGAAAGTGTAGTAATTGTGTTTCTTGGTGCTGTTATTGGTCTCATTATTAATCTTATGTCTGAACAGCATATTGCAAATTGGCGTAATGAAGAAGCATTCTCTCCAACAGCATTTTTTCTCGTCCTTCTACCTCCAATTATATTTGAATCTGGTTACAATTTACATAAAGGAAACTTTTTTCAAAACATCGGTTCTATTCTAGTGTTTGCTATTATTGGCACCACTATATCAGCTTTGGTTATTGGTGCTGGTATTTATGTTCTTGGTCTAGCTCAAGTTGCTTACAAATTAAGTTTTGTTGAAAGCTTTGCGTTTGGATCATTAATTTCAGCTGTTGACCCTGTAGCCACAGTAGCTATTTTCCATGCGTTGGATGTAGATCCTGTGTTAAATATGTTGGTATTTGGAGAAAGTATATTAAATGATGCAATTGCCATTGTATTGACTACATCAGTATTACAGTCTAATGGACCAGCTATGAGTACTTCTGAAGCTGTATTGACAGGCATCAAACAGTTTTGCTTGATGTTTTTTGCTTCAGCTGGTATTGGAGTAATATTTGCCTTAATCAGTGCACTGTTATTGAAATATGTAGACTTGAGGAAAACACCTTCGTTAGAATTTGCCATGATGTTAGTATTCACTTATGCACCTTATGTTTTGGCTGAAGGCATTCATTTATCAGGTAAATCATTAATTGATTTTTCACTATCACATATCTTTATTTTTTGTTTGTCTTTTACCTATTTATTTTAATAATTTTTCTTTTTTTTTTTTTTTAGGAATAATGGCTATTCTATTTAATGGAATTGTCATGTCACATTACACTCATTTCAATTTATCAACAGTCACCCAAATTACAATGCAACAGACAATGAGAACATTGGCATTTATAGCAGAAACGTGTGTATTTGCTTATCTTGGACTAGCATTATTCAGTTTCAGATTACACTTTGAACCAGCTTTAGTCATTTGGAGTTTAATTCTATGTTTAATTGGACGTGCTTGCAATATATTCCCATTGGCTTATTTGTGCAATAAATTCAGAGAACATCAAATTACAAAACATATGATGTTTATTATGTGGTTTAGTGGTATGTTTCACATCAATATGAAATATCTTTTTTTCTTATTTGTGTAAACTTTAAATAATAGTTCAATTTAATTGAAATAAGGCAGATAGTTTTAGAAATTAATTTCCTTTCTTAAACTTAGGCATGGTTATGTCAGATAACCTTAGATAATATCAGATATGTAAATAATTCTCTTTATATCACAATATGAGTTGGGTTTTTGTTTTTCAATCATCAGTATATTTGTGTATAATGTATATTGTTCCTTACCCAGTTTCTCTAATAATTTCATTTATAAAATATCAGTATATTATTGAAAGTATTGATTAGAAATCAAATGTTATTATAGTGTTTTATTATTTTATATTAATATATTTACCTAAAGTCTTGTGATTTTTTGACCTTAATAAAAAGTGAAATATTTTAATAAGAATTGTTAAGAGTTAGATTTTATCTAAGTTCCCACTATGTTGCTAAATTATCTGATAATGACTGAGCAAATTTTTAAGAAATTACACTGTAATTAGGTATAATATATTTTTATGTATATGTAGTGTACAAATTGTTTGGATGCACAACTGATTGCTAAAATAATGAATTATTAAATATAAAATATAATTAATCAAAAATTGTTATGTTTTTATTGATTTAGTTTATATTTTTTTTTTATTGAGAACTGTTTAATGTAATATTTATTTTAAATTATTACTTTTTTAGGATTAAGAGGAGCTATTTCATATGCGTTGTCATTACATTTAGAATTCAGTAACGAAACAAGACATGTGATAATCACAACTACATTATGCATAATATTAGTCACAACTTTGTTGTTTGGTGGTTCAACAATGCCATTAATGAAGGTAATTTTTCTAGTTTTGAAAAAAGTTCAATACTTAAATGCTTCTTTCTAGATTTTACAATCATCAAAAGCTGGTAGAAGTACTCACCGCCGAAGAAAAGACAAAGCTATATCTCTTAGTAAAACAAAAGAATGGGTAATACAAATAAATATTAATAAATTATTTTTAATTAATATGTGTTTGTAATTATTAATACACATTTATGTTAGGGGCAAGCAATTGACTCTGAGCATTTATCAGAACTAACTGAAGAAGAATTGGAAGTTAATTTTATTCAATCAAGAATCAGTGGATTCGCTAAAATGGACATAAAATACTTCATACCATTTTTTACTAGACGTTTTACACAAGAAGTAAATTTAAAAAAATACTTAATTATAAAGTTTCTTATGATTTTAGTTAAATTAATCTATAAAATATATTATTGTTTTAAAAAACTAAAAAAAAATATTACTTTAGGAATTGAAAGATTGTAAAACACAGATGACAGATTTAACCAATCAATGGTATCAGGCAATTCGTATATCACCAACTGCATCAGATGATGATAAAACTGCAAACAATGGACAACCCCAGACATCCAGCCGCCAATCGAGTTGACAATTACAGCAACCACCAGTTGTGAGGCAAAGTAATGGAGGGGAAACGCAGTCATTGATACACCGACAAAACTTCAAAATATAACGGTTTTGTTTTACAGGTAATAATTTGTTAAGTGACATTCAGAGCTTGTCTGCATCGAGTTTACCACGTACAACCAGCCAACCGCAATAATTTTAACAACTTTACTATTAATGTACTTAATGTATACAAAAAATATAAATAGAACTTATTCCAACTATTCTGATAACTAGTTCACTAATCTGCAATGATTATTGTGAATTATGATTTTCAGAAAATTTGGTGTGATTAAAATGTACTTTAACACTTGAAGTCTGATTATAAACAACAAATATAATTGCACAAATTTATACTGTTAATGTTATACTCTAGAATAAAAAAAAAACAAGTGTGATAGTCATTATAATTTATGAAGTTTTTTTGTTTTTGTTTAAATATTTAGTTTATCTTATATTTATAATTATTTCTATATGATAAAAGTAACTGCCTTGAAAAAAATTATACATATATTTTGAAAAATGCCTGAGTGTGCCATTTAATAATTATTTTTGTATAATTACATTATGATAATATATAAAATGAGCTTATTAATAAGCACACAAGTATTCTATTCTAATATGTGCTTTTACTTGCATTAATATACAAACACTTATATTTTTATTTTTACAAAAAATAAAAATATTTTTTTTTATTTTAATAATAAAATATAAATATTATATTCAGAGTATTTTCCCAGCTATTGTTATATCATGTATGTTAGTATGCATGATATTTATAAATTTTAATTCATCATTATTACAGTTTAGTATTAACAAATATTTTTCTCATAAATTCCTTTTTATTTCTGGTTAAAAATAATGAGATAAATTCCTTATATTTATTCAAAATTAAATTAAACAAATTGGCAGTACTTTTATTCATACGTTACCTTTTTATTTAAGTTTAATTTCAATATAATGCATTAATATTTCATAATGTATCATATTATTTTGTTGATATATTATTCTGTTGTGATATAAAATAAACATTATCTAAAACAAATGATTTATATTTTTTATTTTATTGGATTATAATATATTTTGTATTGATTAAAAATGCTTAAAAAAATTACAGTAAGTTGTTGAAAATATGTGTGATTATTTATTTTATGATTAATAATAATGCTATTAACAGTTTTAGTTTGTTATGTAAATTATATTTGTGACATAATTATGTATGTAATAAAAATTTAGGTCTAATATCTTACTATATACATCAGCTCTGCGGATAAATAGCAATTTATTTAATACTCAGAATATTAATTTAAAGCAAAATAACAAATTTTATAAAGCTTAGATGTAATATTATGTCTATAATCATTGAAATGGATGATTTTGGTATTGTAATTTATTGTATTTTAATTCAACTTAATTTATCTGTGATATATGATGTGACTATAAGTTATTTTTTATTAATAACAATATTAAATCTACAAGTTAATTGTTCGAAAATCTGATAATGTAGTTTTTTTTACTATTTTCCAGACCTCACAGTTATTTAAAAAAATGTCATAAAATATATATTATTAATTTATCTACAAATTTTTAGGTATATAATAACATTTATATTACACTAAGATTAAATAAGAATAGATAGAGATTAATCTGGTTTTTTTTAAGAATATTTTCTATAAATTACTAAGATTTAAATGTAAGTTTAAAATTTTAAAATATAATTTTTATCATAAGAATTTATTAGTTAATTAAAACAATTGATCTGTTTAACAGAGACAAAATATAATTTAACCAACTCTTGAATAAATATACAAATTAATGTTTGAAAATTGTCAGAGTTGTAACAAAATAATTAAAATCCTGTTTTTCCTTTAAATATCTAATTTTGTCAACATTTGAATTTTAAAATGTAAGTATATATAAAAAATATAAATCCTTGTATTACTTTATTATTTTTATAAGCTTTATTTATAAAAATTGAACATTTTTAAAGGACCGTAAAAGTCTTACAATGATTTTGGTTTTAAATATTTAATTTAAATTTTACATTTTTATTTGTATTATTTTTTAAGTTTAGATTTATTGCTAGTACACGATCGAGCATAAAAAACTTTGTTTACGACATTATTGAGTAAAATTTTCAATTTATCAAAGAATATACAAATAAAAAGAAAACCCATATGATTGAATTTAAAAACTGCGATTTTGCCAATTAAAATTGTTGACTATATTTTTCAAAAAATATTTGAATAATTACGGTTATACAAAATATAGGTATGGTATAAGTTAAAAAAAATAACACAATTTTATGGTCATATGCAACGTTTTTTCATTTTATTAATTTACCTATTTTATAATAATAATAATAAATTAAATTTATATCTGTTTCTAATTTGACTTAAAAATAATTGTAGGGATTCAACAGTATTTTTACTTTTTGAATATTGTTTGAAAATTTTTATGTTTGATTATATTTTAACATGCAATATAACATTGTCGATAAAGCGTTGGCTCATGACTCGTGAATTTTGGTATCTTAATACAGTCAACTCGCGATATAACGAAGTTCAATATAACGAAAATCTCAATATAACGTGTATAAAACTGCCGTTCCTTTGGAAATCTCGTGATATAACGAAAAGTTAAATGCATTTTTGTCCTCTCGATATAACGAAGCTTTTCTACCAAACTCTTGCAATGTAATGAATTTTACAAGTTTGTTTGGACTATTATCATACAATAAGATAAAATTCATGTCGTCGTTATATGTATAAGTTACACAATTGTTGCTATCGACGATGAGTTGGTTGACTGTGATTCTCATAATGACGATAAGATTTTAAACAAAACTGACGATGAAGAAAAATATATTCTGATGAACCCTCCTTATCCTCGAAAGAAGTAAAATCAGGTCTCTGCAATCTCTTTAAATATTTACAGAGAAATGACATCGACAACAGTGTGTTTTGTAACATTTTATACTTGAACAACGTTATTGACCGGGTAAGCGCAAGTGATTATACACACAAAAAAAAAAAAAATAACCGATTTTTAAAAAAAATAAATATTTTTGTACTTAATAAACATAAAATCTATACTTATAAATGAATAATTACTCATGTAGGTATATATGTTTTTAATGAAATTAAATTTTTAAATCTTGTTAAAATGAATTTTGTTGATTAAACTTTCTATTTAACGAATTTTTTGCTCGGTCTTTCCTTTGAAATTCGTTATATCGTGAGTTGACTGTAATAGGTGAATAAATAATAATAGATATATGAAAATAATAAATTACAAAATCTGGATAACGTTGGAACGTTGCATAAAATATATAGGTATAGGTACCATGCTTAATCGTGTTTTACTGACATGAGCCTACCAAAAATATATTTTTGTATTAGTATCTAGAAGTAGGTATGCGTCGATATGTGTGTATAATGTATATCAGATACACCTATGATAATCATTGTAGGGCTCGGAAGTTGTAAGAATTGCATATTGTTTTATATTCTCTCAATGTATAGCAGACCAAGCTAGAAATCTGAACTGTACATTGGAAAGTTAAAAATTGAAAATGCATATTTTATTAATTTTAGGTAAATATTTCATTGATTTTATACAAATATTATGTATATTTCATATTAATTAGCAATTAGTAATACCATCGATATTAATTATTTAAAATCAATGGTAATACATTAAAATTAATTTGGTAGTATTTAGTAGTAAATGCATCGAGTACCTATACATTTTTACGATGTAAAATTTTAAACCAAGTTAGGTAGTAATTTTTGTGAAAAATAAAACAAATGTATTTTAAAAATAATAACTAATAATTTATTAAAAAATACATAATATTTAATATGTAAAAAGAGTCCACCTGTAAATGTACATAAAATATAAATAATTAATTAAAACTGAAATATCAGGTAGGAAAATTAGGTTTTATTCATTCAACCGAAAAGAGTTTTTTTATATTTCTTTTCTTGTTAACCGCTTTGTCCACTTTTGTTGGTATATTTTCAGTTTTGTTTAATCTGCAACAATCACAACAACATTTATTTCATAAAATTTACCATGACGATATATCATATATTAAAGTATTTGAGTAATAGTCAATGTACATTTGTTGAAAAAAAATAATTCTTGTAACCAAAATAAAAATAAATATGATACCTATTAATTATATAATATTATTATTGATTATATATAAGTGTAATAGTATACTAAATATTTTATGATAACTTAAATAAAAGCTGTAAGTTGAAATTAAGTGCTATAAATAAATAGTAAATATTAATACATTGTAGTTAGTATAGGTCTTACAAATATTTACTAAGTGCCTAAGTAATTGATATATTGTATTATAGTAATAAAAATAAACAGTATGATGTTTCAATGAGAATCTCGATTAATACCCTATGCTTTATAAAAGATAATATCGATAGATAATCCAAACGTATCAAATATCTGACGTTTTATATAATGAAACGTAAATATGTAATAAATTACTTTTAAACAATTTACATAACAAATGAATTTTAAACAATTGTAGGAAATAATATTTTGTACACTTATATTATAATTTATTTGCAGGTAAAAGAGTGGTTTTTGTAACGATTAACATTTCTATTATCTTGAAAAGTATTAACCATTCAACATTTTTTTTAACCATAATTTTAAGTCATTTCAATTCACATTTTGAAATTAAATTATATGCTTTATTATAATATATTTTTAAAAAGGTTTTACTTTTTTGAAAGACAATAAATCTATATTTTTAATTTTATTTTCTGGAACAGAATATATTTCTGAGAACTTTGATGCATACAAATTTAATTTCAAACAAGGTAATAAGTTACAAGGAGGGTTGAAATTTTAAAGCAGCTGTATATTTTTTAGAGGATGCTTAAATATTAAAATTATAATAGCATATTGTATATATAATACGTATTTGTATGCTAAACGTTATTTAATAAGACATAGAGTATGTTATTAAATTCTTAGTCAATACCGACTAATTTAAATATTTTTAAAATGTTATTGTGTAATTTTGCCTTTGTAATGAATGTGTTAAATTTGAATTTAATAATAAATCATTATGAAAAAAAATTAAGATGAAAATCTATTTTGAGCAAAGACGTTGCTCAACTTTTTAGTAACTAAGGTTACCAATACCTAACAGTTTTAATAAATAATATTTAAACGTTATCAATTAAGGTTCGTTTTTATTACTTTTGTAATAGCCGATTGTTTTGAAAAGTATTGTGAATTTTTTACTTTTAAACTCTCAAAGTAAAAACTAGATTAAATTTTTTACTAAAAACACCTTCAAAGTTTAAAATCTTTTTCTGCTATAAGAAGTATCTTAATAGAAAAAATAAAAATAAATATATTTATCTCTTTTTTTTTTCAGAATCATTAATATTTCAGTGGTTTTTAAATGAATAGCTTAACAAGTGTTTTTTTTTTTTTATTTTGATTCAAAAACAAATAAACTGAATAATGGAATTGTTAAAAAAATATTCATAATTCCATTTTATGGTACCTATGGTGCAATTTTAAAAACATACTTGTTATTTTGGAACAATTTATAAACATTTACATTTTTTAAATTTTATCAGTGTTTCGATTTTTATCATTAAATATTATTATTATTATTTTTTTTTTTTTGGTAAATAATATGTTTTTGAAAATAATATTCATCATAATTTGTTTTTACATCAGTTAAAAAATATCAAAAATATACAAAAAGTTTTAATTTTATATTATTAAAATATATAAGTACATGTATATTTGTTCGAAATGTTTACTTGTACATTGACATTTTTAATATTAATTTTTAGATTAAGTACCTATTTCATTTCAGATTATAAAATAATAAATACAATTTTTTGTTATCAAAAAAAATGTAGAAACCTTGGAACGATTAATCATTTCTTCAAATTTACCGTAAAGTTATTTTTCCTATAAATACATAGTTATTAACAGAATAAGTGGAGGAGATAACTAAATGCCATCGAATGATTCACGTTAAAAATATCACACATTTGATTATGACGAAATAATTAATGAACATTATTTTTCAAATTTTGTTATACAGGAATTTATTTATTTTCCAATAACAAGATTTCAAAATGAAGATGAAAAATTTGGACCCTATAATATATATTATGATGAATATGCCTATTGTTTATTCAAATGATTTAATTCAGACCACGATAGCGGAATAATATGTAAACGGGTTTTTTTATTAACTTATATCTTTTTTATTACCTTATTTTGTTTGGTTTGCAGAACTTCGTCTTCGTCGTCGACATACGCATCTATTCCTCCTGGGAAACAACTACAGGAAATTGCTACCAATGTCTCCGTGAACGCGGTGAACATTATTTTCACGTCCAGAAACTTTTTACAGTCCAGAATTTTCATGCCCAATTCAAGAAGACTGTCGAAAAACTGTACAACTGAATCGATTTTGGTTGTCATTCTATATTATTGTTATTCTATATTTAACGGTGTCAAAAACGTGAAAATTTTCAGTTTACCCGTTGTGTAACGACACGGGTTTGACGCAAAAAAATGGTCAGGAAAATCCAAATAATACAATAATGACTACAATACCAAATACGACAGGTTTATTGAATTAAATCCGCAATATTATATTATATTTTAAAATAATATATATTTATCGTTCTGACAGTCTTCGAGCAGTATCAATAGATTGACGACGACGAACTACGGAGCACGGAGTGCCGCGAGATCACGGATATCAAGCGTTTAATTTGTTATACTAATACCTATTAAAATAAAACGACGTACGAGACCGGTCCGGTTTGGTTTGGTTAGGTTAGGTAATAAATGATATCTCCAATATAATATGTACGCGTTTTCTTCCGCGTTTTTGTATGCATTCGAATAATTTAGTAAATAATAATATATATATATATATAAAAAAAAAAAATGATATATTATACCATATATTCAGATACTTTACAATACCAGTTGTACAAGTTAAACATCAGCACAGCTTACGTGCGTGCATTGAATTAGCCTTGAAATTACGTGCCTATATATAAACTACGTGATTGTTTAAATACAAAATAAAACTAGGTAGGTACCTATCATATAATGAAACGCGTTTATATTCATTGAATTTGGCCTTGATATTAATTTGAAAATTAAATTTTAGCCTTTGACTTTTCGAATTAAAAAATATATTTAACGTATAAACGTAATATTATATTATATCCAATAATTTATTGGAAACCTGTTATGGTCACCCACCGTGAACAATCATTTCCTTACGTTTTGTTGTTATTATACACACATATTGTGCACAATCACAATTTTTAACTTTTAGGGATAGAGTTGGGAAATTTGTGTTAAATAATATATTTGTAATGAGGTTTTCACCAGATTTTTTTTTTTGTTTGGGGGGAACTTTTTTATTTTTACCCTAGTTTTTTCAATACTAGAATGCTATAGTATTATAATACCTAAATCGTAATTTTTATCTTAAGCTTGTTCTTGTCATCAATATTTTGTATTTATAAATTATAATTATAAACAACGTAAAAATGAAACTAAAAATTATAAATAATTTATCATGAATTTAGTTTATTAATCTATTAATAGTTGGTATACCTAATTTAAAGAATTCTTGTGTATTACGATACGAAAGTATTGTTCACAATAAAAAGATTTCTGAGGTGGATGGGTACAAATTCATTATATTATTATTATTTTATACAATAAATATTTCATATTTATTTTTTTTTTTTTAAATATGTACAATAAATATAAATACATACATACGGTTTGGTATAAACACTATAAACACACCTACTTATAAGATAATATTAGTTAGTTTGTTGGAGTTTATTGATTGTGTTTGTGCATTTATGCATTAGCTTATTACGTTATTTAAATTTTAAAGCAAAGGATATGAACATTTTTTTGCAAAATTTTATTTTAATAAAATTATGACTTTAGTTTTTTTTTTATTTTAGTATAATAGATCAGTATTGGTTATTGATGTTATTGTAAATGATCAAGAATCATGATTCATGATAATCGATCTTACCTTTTTTTACGTAAATTTCAAATTCTGATTGAAGCCAGAAATGTTTTAAATTTTTAAATAACAAGTTGACACGGACTGCGATGATTTTAGTCTTTAATCGTTGTTTGTTATTTGTATCCCAAAATTGGTGTTATGTAAGAAGTGCGGATAAATTACAGACAAGTGCTAAATTGGGCTTATAATATGTGTTTGATCTCATTAGATTGAATACGTACTAATGTCACAATTATACACTGTCACACACAATGGTCAGTAGTTGTCTAACGGACCTTGTAAGTCGTAGGACGTCACTAAAACTAGTCGTAGCCTTTGCTGTTGGTTGTACATACGCGTGCAACTGGCTCGATTCCCTGTCCATTGACCATTTCTACCGTGAACGGGGTAAAGTGGGAGAGTCAAACAAGTCGCGCTGTTTATGTCCCCAAGTGGCGGTTCATAGAAAAGAATGACGATAGTCCGCTACAGATAACATTGCTTGTACTTTGTACTTGCGATAGCTATAGATTAGGTACGTAAATGTCATATGTGTTTTTTATAGATGCCATCGCGTTTTGCATTGAAAGCTCCAAAACACATTCCAATAATTATCATTGACTATTGAGGACTGAGGTTGATTTTGAGTAGAATTTTTATCAAGCTTGTATATTAGGGTCAAGAATTTGGAGTACTGTTTGTTAATAAATATAACAAACAATAGAAAATTTAAGCAACTCGTTTTTAGCAAAATCGATTTTTTCATTTTGTTGTGCTTCATAAAATTATAGTAGTAAAAGCTATAGTGTACATTTTTTTTTTTTTAAATAATTTGCTCCTTAAAAAAATGGTAGATGATTTGGTATTTAAATTATTATTATTTATGAACATTAGTAATAATTTTGTGTTAACAATTGTCTTCTATTTCAAAAATGTTATTAATCCGCATCACATATTATTTTCATTCTAAAACAATTTTTGGTGAAAATGATTAGATAATATTTAAAAAAAATAAGAAAGTTAGTTGATACTGTTCTGCTGTACATTAGTTATTGATTTTTTACTTTAATGAGTGTATTAAATTTTAATATGTTTAATGATATAATATTTATTATATATGAAAAACAATTCTAAGCGGAGACTGTTAGGCTTAAGTTCATTAGTTGTTGAAAACATTTTTATAGATTATATTTATTTAAAATAATAAGATAAATAAAGATAGTTTAGATTATGTTGTAATGTTATATTTTAAATACATAAAAAGTAAAGAAAGTAATGTATTGAAATATTGAATTTACTTAATTAATTGTTCACCTACTGTGTTTTATCATAGAGCTTACCAAACCCCATCAAGTGCACTTAATCTAGATAACTGTTATTTTGGAGAAGTAAAAAGAATAATTATTGGTCAGTCTAAAATTCCATATTTTTTAGTTACAACAATACAGTCTGTAGGGTTTGACCGCCACTTCCATGCTTATGAAGTATTACCTTATAATAATAATAATAATAATAATAACCAAATTATAGTTAAATGTCTATCCAAAGAACCTATTGCACCAATACAATAAAATGTATTCTATTTTCTTATTTTTTGAACACAGTAAGCTTTATTTTGTTGAGATTTAACATATATCTACATCAATAAATATGACATTTACTCATATTTAATAATGCTATATAACAAGGGTGAGCAACTGGCTATCCATGAGTTTTTTTTTATCTGGCCCCTACTACATTTTTAAATCACATTATACAATTTTAAAGTTAAAAATTCACATTATAAACAAAATAAATGCTAATTAAAATGCATAGTTTTTTTTTGCTTACTATGCTCTGGCCTGCTAGACTTTTATTTTTTTTTTTAAATTGGACCTCTAGTAAGATTTTGAGTTGCCTATTGGCTATTTCTGCTGTATAATAACCTAATAACATTTTAATAATTTTAATTCTTAAAAAATAAAGTTTTGCTAACTTCTGAAATTAAAATATATTTATATTTTAAATTAATATTGATATGTAGATTTAAATTATTAATATATACATATAGTTGTTTTTAAATATTAATATAGTTTTTATTTTACAGGTTAGATGTATTGTGACAGCGATGGAAGAACTCATGGATGAAAGAATAGATATTAACAGAAATCATAAAGGAGGCAGAGTTTTATGCCTAGATGGTGGTGGAATTAGAGGATTGGTGTTGATATCTGTTTTACTTCATATAGAAAATGCCACTAAAGTTCCTATTATTCATTGTTTTGATTGGTTAGCTGGCACAAGTACTGGTGGAATTTTAGCTTTGGGACTTGCATGTGTAATTTGCATTGTAAAATTATTTTAGTTTATAAACTATTTTGTTTTGTTGATTGTGAAAAGTTAAAATATGATGCAAAAATTTAATTATAGATAAAATAGGGAAAACAAATAATGCAATTACTAAAAACCTATGAATAAGAATTTGTTTTGTATCACATAAAAATATTTTGCTTCTTTTGCTTCAAAATATTATACTATTATTAAACAATAAAATAATATGTATACTTTTATTCAGGATGAATAGGATAAACCACTTGTTATTATTTCTGTTAAATTTAAAGGAATACTCAATGTTCACTATATAATAATACTAATGCCATTATTTATACGTATATTTTAGGTAAATCGTTGTGAGTGTTTGTGCTTGTATTTTAGACTTAAGCAGCTTGTATTTCAAGTAGTAAACCTTATCAAAGTGAGGTGTTGAAAATATGTTACAAGAAACATTAGGTGTAAATACATATATGAGTGATATAAAACATCCAAAGTAAGTGGTTTTGTTATTAAATAGTTATTTAATGTTTTAATATTAAAACACCTGGTAATTTTTAGATTAAAAATATGTTTATACTTAATTGTATTTAAATCACTATTTGTTTGGACTATAATGTATAATAAAATTGTTTCAGAATCTTAGTCAGGTTTGTTAGCTGATAGAAACCTGTGAGACTTATATTTTCTATATACATCACCAAGTGACATGATTAATGAAGATCAACAATGTGATTATCCACCACCAACCACCTCATGAACAGTTGGCGTGGAAGCAACAAAAAGAACAGCGCCTTCATATTTGAAGGTAATTATTTGTTTATAAATTTCTATTGTTTTATACTAACTTTTAGTTGCATACAATAATTTTAATAAATCTAATTGCTAATGAAAATCATAGTTTGGTTGGCACATAATTCATAAATAGTAATTTGTCTAAATATCTTAAACAATTAACCTATTTATGTTATTTGTTATCAATTATGATATTTGGATATTCTACTCATCTCACTGCACAGTTTTTGTGTCTATATCAAAAGTTAAAACATTGAGATGACTATACAAAACAGTAATATAAGATTATTTTTCTTGATTTTCAATGTCATATGTAAATTATTTCATATTGTCTCTATATTAGAGTGACCATATATTCTGTTTATACAGGATTGTCCTTTATTTCAACTTTAATTCCTGTTGTCTTGATAATCTTCTTTCGGGACGCTATTTGTCCCGTATTTTCAAATCTATCCTATTAATCCCGTTTTTTACCTTACCGTTAAAATTTATAACTTTCGAAATTAATTTTAGGAAAAAGCCGTTTATTTACGGTATTTTCGTATGACATTATTGAATAGAATAATAAAGAATCTATACTTTTCAATAGTATTTTGGATTCTTGTTTTACTATAATTATAGCTAAATCACATTGTTGTCGACGTAAACCGTATACCTACGTATAATAATATTATATTACCGATCAGTGCGATTGATACAACTGTTCATATAAAATGTTTATTATTATAATTATTTTATATTTATAAATATAAATATTTTATTATTCTAAGTATATCCCAATTATAATAGTTCCATGTTGAGCATAAGTGTTGTCACACATATTTTGAAATTAGAAAAATATAGGTATGTATAATCAGTTTCAGACAGATAGGAAAAACATTT
>NW_020271371.1:1392192-1419802 GCF_002803265.2 Melanaphis sacchari
GAGTTCATATTTTGAACGTTTGAGTTTTAATTTTTGTTTTAGGTTTGCCCACAAATCTGTAGAAGATATAGCTATGGACGAAAAGATGATGTTAAACTAGTCAAATTCTTTGTAATATAATATATATATATTGTAAAATAGGACATGGTAAAAAACAATAGGACTGTTGTCAGGAGACGATGGTCGAACACGACCTGGTGGTGTTCTCGGTGGCAGGTTCGGCGGGTTCGTCGTAGTGCTTGTGCTCGGGTTCCCTGCGGCAGTACACGCACACCAGGACGGCGAACACGCGGAACACGACGCCGGCCAGGCCCAGGCCGACCACCGGCAGCCCGTACGCCGGTGCGCCTTGAACGCACGGCCACTTTGTCTGGCACTCGAGGTCGGCCTCGTTCACGCCGGACGGACAGCTCCGGTGGCCGTCGCACCACAGCGCGGGGCTGATGCGCACGCCTCCAGCTTGGGGCAGCCGTACGCGCACGCCAGGCCCCGGTGCGTGTGCTGGCCCTCGGTCGTAGCCGACCGGTTGCGCTTGGACGTGGCGTACGCGTGCTTTGCGGACTGCTTGGACACTTCCAGCCACTTGAACGCCATTGTGCCGGCGTCCCGGGCCTCGAACTCCACCATGAAGTTGGGGTTCTGCTGATCGTCGGGCACGAAGTCGGTCCACTCGTTCGAGAACATGTACAGCGCGTCGCGGTGGCCGTCGCGCGACTCGGCCGCGCACACGTTGCCGACCAGCCGGACCCGATTATTTTGTATGCAGTAGATAGTAATAACGTCAGTGAAATTGTCTTGCATTTGTCTCGTGCAGAGAGCTTAACTACTCCTTAAAGGTCTGGTATTATTTAAATTAGTAAAATATCGACTAAACATACCTATTTATAACCATATGGTTCAATATCTTATATAGAGGATCGAGTATAGAAGATTCAAATATAAGACTTTGTATACTTAAAGACAAATTGCCAAAGATTCTGAGTATATCCAAAGATGTAAGTATATTAACGAAATAACTATTAAATTATCTAATAAAATGATATTTGTTTTAAGTGTTGTTGCTTGTCTGTGATACTCTTATCGAATGTCCAACATGGAATATTGATTATTTGGTTGTGAGGTTAGGAATGCTAGACATTTTATCCAATCCAAATGCTGTGATGTAAGTCTTATAGATACAAATGTTAAACTATCATTGCTAACATAAACATATTGTAATTGTCTTACTCTTAATTTATTAGGTAGGTACTTAAATACACCTGATGTCGAAAGTGGTATATCATCATTACAATTGGCCATTTATGATAATTCATTAGCTGTTGTCAAAGCATTAATTTTTTTGGATGTTTCTTTGGACCACTTAGATAATGAAGTCAATTCAGTTTTTCATTATGCTGCTAAATCTAGTAGTGATATAATTTTGGTTAAGTCATAAACTAATAAGTGTATTACCACATAAATTAACAGTTTAATAATTTAATAATTTTGTAGGTTTTATCTAAAGTGAGCACAAAATGCTTGAACTATCGTAATATAAATGGATTTACTCCTCTTCACTTGGTGTGTCATGTGGATAAACCAGAATGTGTTAAAGAATTGTTAGTTTGTGGGGCTGATGTAAATATTCCAGCTGGAGTTCCTGTTACTAATGTAACCGAAAATAAATTACCTGGAATTGTCAAAGAATATATTCAGGATAATCATAAAAAATTATTTGTTGAAGTAAGGATAATATATTATTTGTACATTAAAACATTGTGTAAAGATTAACAGACTAAACTTACTTAAAAGTTTTATTTAAGTTTCTTCTTGGTAATACGTACTATAGATTACATTATGTTTACTAAATATTAGACTTTATTCATTATTCATCGTTAAAATATATAATTTTGTCTAAATTTAAATCACACGCACATATTTAAAGGATGATTTTTTAATCAAACATCATTTAATATTTCAAAATTTATTTATATTTTTTACATAATTTCTATTCAAAATAAAACAACATACTTTTAAAAAAATAATATTTTTTATCATTATAATTTTTAATTTTTAAATTTTTTGAATGAAAACATACATTATTAATTTCAGAATCTGAAGCAGAATATTTTTCGGAGTATTTCAATAGGTACATACTAATTTAAATTCGTATGAGATGTTAATGAGTTATAAGTCTAAAGAGTAGATTTTTAGATTCTTTAAAGCTTAAAATATGATGCTAATATGTTCTAAAAAAAATCCTAAAATATTCTTTTAACTCGTAAATATGCAGATAATATGATTTTTTTTTCTAAAATAGTTCAATAAAAACAACAAATAACTTATGCATCATTCCTTTGGTAATAGGTAAAATATTTAAGTATAAAAGTAAAAATAAATTTATTGCTAAAAAATCATTCTTACCACGTTATCAATAATTATCAAATATGATAACCTATAGAAAAATCACGGACTGAGAGTAGGTAACAGAATGATACTATTTTTATAACAAATAAGTAGATAATTCAATGAGTTTTAATTTTTATCATTCTTACATTAATTTATTATTTTTTTTTCTAGAAAAAATTGTTACTGGAAAAAATTAAAAATCGAGAAATTAATAATACATATGATTTTTTATGAACAATAATAGAATATATTCTAAAATATGAAAAATAGGCTAAATATTCTCTAATGTCTAATGTCAAAAATATGCTTTAATATGCAAAATAAATTATGTTTTAAGAACTTTATGATGAATAAATCATCCAAATTTTTTATTGTTGTAAAACTGCTTAAATTCAATAAAAATATGTAAAAATCTAAAGATCCGTTCTCTAAATTGACTAAATTTATAATTTATTACATTTTTTTATGAGCAGAATGCCACTGCATTACTGTGTTACAGGTTTACCTTTAAATATACATCTTATAAAATTAAGATTTAGGATTTCAATTATTATGTATTGAAATTTTTCGAATAATATTCTGCTTCAGAATATGACATTAAACGTATCATTCAAAAAAGTAAAAACTTAAAAACTATAATCATAAAAGGTATTAAAAAATATAAGGTTTTTTTGATGTTGAACAATATTTTGGTAGTGAAAAACATAAGGATGCGTTGAAAAAATGCAAAACTGGAAATAATGAAAAGGTAATTTTCAATGTATGTAAAATATATAAGCATCCAGTAACATATAAGTTTTAGTGAAAATAACTTGACCAAAATATATATGATCATAAATTCGTTTTTAATGTCTAATTTAAATTTATTTTTTAGAGTTGTATAAAATAAAAATGTTTTTCTTGTTGCTTTTTTTGGCTTGCTTAAAATGATTTTTTACGAATTTATTTTGCTACAAAATCCGAGCTCTATGCATAGGTTATTTATTTATCTATATAAAAAAAAAAAAAATCAAAAATTAATTATCACATTATTTTTTTAGTGTTTAAATTTAAAATTCTGCAGACAAATTTCGTAAAATCTTGAAAATTTTAAAATTATTTTGTAGTTAAAAATTCACAAAAATTTTTTATTTATATCTAATTTTTAAACTTGTATATGAGATTTCTCATAAATTTTTCTAGCTATAATAAAAATAAGTTTACCTTAAAGTCACATTCATTTTTTATGAGCACTTGTAGTTAAAGTCTTTACAGTATTATAGACATTAACAGAACATTAAAATAAATTACTTATAGTAATATCAAAAAACTTATCATGAAATATACTTTTGATTTAGGCTGACAGTCTTCACCCAAAATAGTTTTTCGTATATAACGATATATCATGGAAACCAAATTTAATACATCCATTAAAATTACAGTGATCCATTCGACACCTAACATGTAGCAGACTATGTACTATCCCACCTTTATCCATTTGGATCTGACAAAATCCCAGATTTAGAAATTCAATTTTTTTTACCATCGATATGCAATAATTTTAATTTACAAATATTTATGAAAATGCAAGAAAAATTAAATAGAATTCTGTAAATTACAATTTAAAACATATTTAAATTATAATTGATATTATATAAAAAGTATTATTATTTATCTATGAGCCATGTCTCAATAAGACTGTCTCATTATTCATTTTTGTATAATTTATGTTTAACACTAAAATTAAATTGTTAAACATTTAGAACTATAAATAACCAAAAATAAAATAAAAATATTAGGAATATAAAATATTTTATGAAATTTTAATTATTTAATAGGAAAACCTTTGTGAATATAAAAATAACATAAGTCATTTAATACAATTATTTAGGAAGATTAAAATGTAAATAATATATCGAATAATTTATTAAAAATAAATAATATTGTATTTCGAAAATATTAAATAACATTTTTTATTTAGCAAACTAATAATATAATTAATTTGTATGCAATATAATAAGTGTTACTATTTATTAAACTTAATTTCTAATAAGTGAATTATAAGTCACATAACATAACAAAAATATTATAATAAATTATAATAGCATTCAGGTAAATTACAAGTATGTACTGTAAATTGTCGATTGAATATTTATTTTATCATGAGTCATGATAGATATTATATCCATAAACACTGTAAAAAAACACAATTAAAACTGAATAGGCATAAGCTAAATAATTTTACTTTTGAGGTATTAAATTTTTAGACTTAAAAAATAATATATTCAGGATGGATTACAGTTTCTCATTTATCTAATTTAACATTTCAAATTTTATATAATTTAAAAATTGAATAAAATAGGTATAAAATTAAATTTTTTTTTTCATTAAATTTAATTTTACGGTTGAATTTATTTGAAATATGCATAAATATTTATAACTTTTATACAGATCAGAGTTTTAGAGTATACGCAAAAATACATTTTTCAATAATTAAAATAGAAATGTACTTAACGATTAGAACTCTCATAGGTCTGTAAATTGAAAATATTGGTCTAAATATCGACTTTTCGACGATGTTAACATATTATTTATTTTCTCTCTCTGATTTATATGCAATATAAATTTGCGTTTGTCAAAATCATTCTGTTGTTGTTTTAGATGTAATATTTAAGTAAATTTAAGCATAAAACTATACTCAAAGTTATTTAAAGTTCAAGTCAAGAAAATTATTTGTAATTGTGCATTGGCTTTTTTACAATATTTAAATTTTTCTGCGATTGCGGTATATGAACATTTTAAAATCGTAATACCTAAAATACTCTTAACGTGTACAACAATTTAAATATCGAAAACATTCCATGTAAAAACACAAATAATTTTTCTATATTTAAGTTTGATAATACTTTGTTAATTCATTCTAACATTAAAATTTAAAAGTAACCACATAAATTTGGTTCTGCTAAACGTAAATAATATTTTGTACCCGGGTCAGAGAAAGAAAACAAATTATGTACTGATTCATATTTTAAATTTAAACCATGTTACTAAACGTTTTTCAACAAACGCATATGGTTATTGGTTATGCATTTTAAAATTATAATGTAGGTAATCATCCGTTAGACAACTATAGGCTATGGCATATGTTATTAGAATACCATTATAAATTAAGTTATACATAATATAAATAAATATATATGCAGGTCTAAACGAGTGTAAAAAATAAAAACAATATGTATGATTTGTACATAATATATAGACTCAACAAAATATTATTATTTTTTTAACACAATACAATTAAAGTTCACGTTTTAAAAGATAATAAACATTATAAATTTATAACTATTATCCGATAAATTTAAAATATCAAATAGTCAAAAACATAAAAAATATGAACATGTATACAATATACATACCTAATATATAGATAATGTAATAAAAAAAAAATAAAAATATCATTCTGGTAAACACAAAATATTGTTGCCATTTTCGTATCACTTTATACATTAAAATAAGTACAAATTGGCAATTTTTATTTTCAATCATACATCAATACGTTTAAATATTATAATTTATACATTAGGCAATATGAGGAGGATATGTGCATGAAAAAGCATGGGCTAAAAATAAATAAATAAATATCATATTGTTGAGAGGTAAAAAGAATTTCACATCTACAGTCTTTAGACCTGATAGAAAAAATATAATAATGAAGTGGTTTAACTCAACCGCGATTATCATGTACTTGTCAGTCTCTTCAACTTATCAGATTTTTAACAAAAATAGTTATAAGTATATAATTAATAATTAAAAGAAAATTATCATAGTAAAAATATATTATTTTTTAACTATAGTCTTGAGAGTCAAATGTTCGTATATAGTAATATTATTTTATAATATATATAATATATATATATTATTATAATTATTTTAATATAAAATCAAAAGGTCAATTCCACCTCATTTTTAAAATATCACATGCGTAAAAATTTTAATTTTGAAAGACAAGAGAAATTAAAATTTTTTTGAAAAAATTTGTTCATTTACGCGCGATGAGATCATTCTATCCAGAAATAAATTTAGAGCTTTTGAAATACTGCAAACTTATACATAATAATAACACATAATGTATGGCATTTAAGTTTTAAGCGTATTAACATTAAAAGGTGGTTTACATATTATTATAAATAATTAAAAACGAAATATAGGTAAGTATTTTTACATTGTTTTTTCCGAAAAAAAATATACATTTTATAGACTTTAATAGTGAATGTATAACATGTATCTAAATTTTTGTTTGAGTTTTTAACAAAATAACGATGATAAAAATAGGTATTACTCATTTTTACATATAACAAACTATATTTTTATATGTTTCAAAATATTGAGAAAAAACGAGTGAATCCTTATTTAGTTTATCATTACGTTTTTTTTTTTTTTTTTATATATAGTTTTGCCTCCCCCTGATCCTAGATGGTCACACATGGCATAATTATAATTACTATTTAATATACTTTTATACTGCAAATACTCGAAATATACAAATCATCTCTCAATACAGTCAAAACCTTTCTAGAATTTTCAGTCTTTGCACAATTACACATTACATCGAAGTAAAAGTAATAACTGCAAATTTGGGATCATTATACATACCAACATACATACGATGGCCTAAAAAATGTCGAATTAAACACCACCACGAGATTATCTGGGATCAATTCGATTCGAGCGGGCATGACGAAAAATATAAAAGTGTACAAAAACCAGACGAAACAAAATTATGTCACGTCATCGATGAAAGGAAAAATGGAGGATGGGGTAGGAGACTAGAAGATTTTTTTGACGTCGTTTTTATCCCGTAAAAATCTCGCGTACATCATTATCTCATATAATTATATTGATAAATATACGATAAACGAACGGCTAACGATATAGCGTAAACGTCCGAAGTCCGTCGTCATTTATGCGTTCAGAAAATTTTAGAGTGGCCGAGAAACGGGGGAAAAAAAAAAACATTTAGGCACAGAGATTTCTTTTATAGTCGTCTTCTTTTAAATCGTGTTCTTAAGTAGCGGATTCCGGGTCAGGGGCGGACCACCGTCTCTTGTTCCTGCTGTTCTTGTCGTCGTCCGCGGACTGTTGCTGCTGCTGCAGCTGAGCTTTTTGAACGGCCGCCGCCGAATGATGTTGATGGAGATGGTGGAGGTGTTGCTGCTGATGATTGTGGTGCTGTTGCTGTTGCTGTTGTACGGCCGCAGACGCGTTATGCTGCTGCCGTCGTTTTCCGTGCGGTGGCGTTGTCGTGGTCGTGGCCGTTGTCGTTGTCGTCGAGTCCGAGGCCACTGCCGTCGCTCGTTTTGTCAGTGACACGCACACGTCACCCACCTGCAGCCTCTGGCACGTCAACCCGTACTTGGCCAGCGTCTTAGCCGGACTCCACGACGCCCAGCCCCGGCCAAACACGAAGTACGGGTGTTCGGCACTGCTCTCCATTTCCACCTGTTGCGACTTGGACGTCACAGACGCGACGGACGCCGCTGAACTCGTCTTTTTGTTGTCATTGCCAATCTAAAAACGAAAACGTTGATTAATTATAAACGCTCAGCGACAAGAATTTACATATTATTATTATTATTATTATTATTATTACTGTTGCACTATATATATTAAATATAATCATACATATAGTTGGTGAGGCGTGCACTACATATTTATATATATATTTATTAATTATCAGTGGCTCAAACGATCTAGCAGAAAACACGATTTGTTTTCCTTAGCGCAAAATATTTTTTCATGTGAATTGTATGCAAATCCGCACCTACGAGTTTTGACTATTGTTAATGTGCACGCACGTGTATATACATAATAATATGAAAAATATCGACGATATAATATTATATTATTATTATAAACATGTGATGATGCAGTGTGTGTGTGTGTGTGTGTGTGTGTGTGTGTGCGTGTGTGGAAGGGGTGATGGGGAACAATGTGCGACATCAACCACTCCCACGGATGTTTATAATTGTAATTTGTAATGCGGGGCACCACCACCACCGTCACCACCAGAAAGGAATGACGGATGTCATCATGACGGCGGCAACGTATACGCCTCCCCATCATATTGCCTTCATCGTTTCAGTTATCCGTCGGTATACACTGAACACGATGCATCTTGCGAACATTATAATATTGACGCCCCTTGACGACACTGAGACTAGCTATGTATAGTGACTTTATGATATTATATTACTACACGTCGCCGAGTGGCTGGTTGGTATCTACCAATTTATTAGACGGCGGGCCCAGACAGATGAAAAAAATAATAATAAAAACCTATTATGTAAATTTTATAAAAAGAAACGCGAACGCGGCTGGTGAGTGTGCGTGTGTGTGCGTGAGACGAGTATGAATTATGTATGTATGTGTACGCGCGTTTCTTCGTCCTCGAACAAGGTCAACTCTTCGAACAGGATTTGTACTTCTTTTATTTATTTATTATTATTATTTTTTTTTTTTTTTTTTTTTGGCAATAACCATGGGCGTGTATGTGTAATAATAATATGCGTTCGGCCGCCGTCTCTATCGCGCGTCGGTCAGTGGTCGGGAGTGCAACAGGTCAACAAACTCGACGCGCGAGCGAGATGTATAGTCGGAGAGATGGTCGTCGGCGACGGAAAATAGCATTATTCTATCATATTATTATATACGTGACGTGACGTGCGTGTGTGTATTTTTTTTCGTCCGACTGCGTAGACTTCGGGAAAGGCGAGGAGCGGAGTTACCTGCGATCGCGGTGAAGAGGTGATCAATCGGTCGGCGGCAAGGGAATGGACGGGCCGGTGTGACGGTAGTGCGGCGGCGTGACGGGGACGGGAGACCGATATAATAATAATGTTATGAGCCTACTACACCGACTACGTTAGCCTACATAGTAATGACCCTGCCTTGCCTCAAGGACGAAATTCCCCCACTGCCGCGCGCCGTAACCGCCCGGCGATGTTTGCTCGCGCTCGCGCGACGTGCGCTATGAGTACTACGCGTCAAGTTACGCCGGACAAACGCGAATTCGTAGAAGAAAAAAAAAAATAAAAATAAACGCACGCTCCCTGAACACCCCGGTGTCAAGTACGCTTTTCGAAATGTGCACAGTGCACATTTACAACGTCACCGTGCCCACGCCGAACCGGTAACGTCGCGACGGAGCAACGCCAGCGTGGACGCGTACGCCGGCGCGTTACGATTTCGGACGGGCGGCCCTCGCCGCGGGGTTATAATAATACGCTGACGCCCGCCGCTGCCGCGCTGCACATTGCTGTTGTTCTGCCACTCGTTGCAGTTATAGTAATAAATAATAACAATCGTTTCGATGTTTAATGAACGGGTGTACTAATGCGTTCGCGGACAACGTTTGTTTGATGGATATTGTCGCATATCGTTTTGTTTGATTTTATTTTTTTCCTACGATAACGGAGTGTCCAAATAACGTCCCGACACATAGCTCGCGATCCGCGGCATACGATCTTGACGACAATAAAACTGCATTTTTCGAGTTGTACACTTGTAAACGGACATGATGTTATTTTGTGTGACATTTAAATTATGATCAAAAAAAAAAAAAAACAAAACAACTGCAAAACTCGAGTCTTGAAATGTTACACGTAGAGAAATGACACATTTCAACTCCACAGTTCCGAAATCAATATTTGAATTAGGAGACTGAATATAATATATTATGTATCGCACGGCGTTATTAAATTTAGAATAAATAAATATTATTCGGTTTTATTGTGTTTAAAATACGTTTGGCGTTCATTCATATGTACACTAATTGCCAATAAGTAATAATTATTATTGTTATGATAATAATTTATGTAAATTCTATCGTACACATATACATGGTACGTTTATAGTTTTTAATGAAACATACGAAATAAAATTACTTCTAACATTAAGTGCCGACGCACTTTATTGATTTTCATTTATAATAAATAAATAATAATAATCCATATATTATAGAGTTCATAATGCACACACGTTGTACACGACACTACTGTTTGTTATTAGAATGCTTACAAATCAGATTCATTGTATTTGAGCAAAATAGCAGATAGTTGTTTTAAGCATACTCATTTTGTTTAAAAAAATAATTTAAATACGGCTGACTTGAACGTTAATGATAAATTGTTGTTTTAATATAGTACAAAGGATAATTGCATTATGTACGTATTTAACTATTGGTTATTAATATTATATTTAATATTTATAATCAAAGATTTAACGTAGGTAATGTTTAGTTGGTTTGACTTCAAAAACGCGGGTTATGAATCGAAAAAATCTATAAAATCTATATGTAACTTAGAAATAAGCGTTTAATGTTATTTTAATAACCCGGTTTTCTTTATACAACAAAAATAAAAATATTTAGGTATACGAGTATGATATCGAGAAAATGACTTCCGTGAGTGTTAACTTTATTAAAATAGTTTACCAAACAAAAATGTACAGTATATTATCTGTAGATTGGCTATATTTAGTAATAGTAGTAAACATTGTAGCATATTGTATAATAGGTAATAAGTTATAAGTTATAGCTAATAAATGTATGCACTTGTGAGTCGAGAGTCGTGGATTACATTTCGCTGATAAAAATGAATTCGATATGAAGATAGTTAATAAGTTATAATTAACTTTTCAAAACACTTTGTGAAAGAAATGATAATAAAACAAATTATAAGTGATCGTTGGCCACCCAATTATCAGATTTCGATAATCGAAAACTTAAATTTAAAATTACTTGAAAAATTGAACAATGTATCGAAGAGAAACTCGGGATAAAAAAAAAGAAGAACTATACACAAATATGCGCGAGTGAGTGCTGCTGAAAACCGGAAAAATGTTTATAATAATATATGTATTATGTGTAATGTACAATTTTTAAACTGTTTTAAAAGCATATATATATATATATATTTTTTTTTATGAATGACGTGTGACAACAAATGGCCGATTATACAGAAAACGTCAATGCCGAGGTCAATGCGATGAGAAGTGGCGGCGCGGCGCACGACTCTTCCCTATAGTTGGCTCATATTATAGTTTATGATTTTTCAATTTTCCATCAGGTCATTTTTTGTTTTTATTGTTTATTGTTAATCTGATATTTGACGCGGGTTTATCTAAACATTTTTTCCGGTTTGATATTTACAAAATAATTTGTACTTTAGTCCATTTAATTTGGATGGGTCCCGTTCATCATTATTATTCACTGAAACTACGCGTAAATACGTAATGAGCGTTTATAACTTCTGACGTTCTAAATAGAGTCGGTGTACTACAATTACATACTATGTATTATATAATTAAATAGATTTATTGACTATTCTGCATTGTGGCATAGTAAATAATTACTGTACCGAACTCAGATGAACAAAAATATAAACAAAAAAAGTAAAAAAAAAGTAAAAGTAGAAATAATTCACAATCGATAATAATACTAATCAGATTGTTCGTCGATCGTTTCAGGCAGATGTATAATTACTAATACTATTTAGTATTTACTATTATTATTATTGTTATTGTTACTATCTTGTCCTTTCGGTTATCAAGTTAGGGTGTTTCATAGAAAAAAAATACTTTGTTTATTCTAGCTGTTGTAGGTCAACATTAACATATTGATTAACTTATTATTATCTCTTTTTTTATTTCTTAGTTTAAACATCAATAGAGATACGCGTACCGTTATGATTTTTAGTTTATTCAGAAAAATATACTTTAATCATTCAAAAATATGTATTGTGTCATGTACATCATACACATAGTCGTAAAATAAAAATGTAGTAAAACTATTTCACACTTAACGTTCAACTACGATACAATACAGAAAATTATAAGTATTTTCCGAGTTATACTTAAATAGTAAACGTTGTTCACAGCGCCTTAAAACATATTTTATAATTATTAATTATATTATAAAGTTATAATTTTCTTTTTAAAAACGAATTATTTTAAATAGTTAAACATCAAAGTATGCGTCAACCGGCCAACGTGGAGAATGTATATTTGATTAAAAAAAGCACCCGTGGCGGATATAAAAACAATAATAATAATAATAATGACGCAAGCGCCGTAGCGGGTCACTCGGCCACCATTGAGTCATGACTACCGAGCACTGACAGCGACGTCGCGAAAATCACGCGGGTGGTGGGTTACATGAATGAATTCTCCTGCACAATTCATAAGCTCTGTGGGACAAGGTGCGCGTGCGCGCAATCCGCTGTTGCTAGGGATCGTTCGGTCTCGCAGGAAGAACAACAAAGGAAAGTCGCCGAAGCCAAACAAAACTTTCGTAACCGTCACCAATCCACCGAGCGCTATACAGTCTTCTGAGGGAGCTAACGTTTTCGAAGTTTATTCGACTTTTTGGCGCTTAGAGCTGGTTTGTTGACACGTTTTTCCTTAAAGTGAAAATATCAAAAAATAGGCGGGGGGTATCAATACGTATATAATATTATGTCTGCGTACAAATGCTAAATCACATAGTAGCAATAGGTATTTTGTTTATGCGCGAAACGTTATTATTTTTTATAATTATTAATATACCACGAGAAACCATAATATGATCTCCGAGTTATCGCAAACGTCGATATAAGTGACGACTGTTATGTACTCGCATGTTACTGTTTTTAAATATGTATAAGTTGGTATATGATGTAGTAAAACCCACCGTAATCGTTTACGTCTTGTTTTTCTTTTCGTTTTTATGATCAACACATGCGATGTTTTTGTCTAAACCATGTGTCACGCGAGAACACATCTTTCACGCACCCCTAAAACCAAAACACTGACATTTCTCCATATTATACACAGGCCGACCAGCGACCGTACACTGTGCGGCACATCGTTACTACAATATTATTATCACGTGTGTGGTGCATAAAGATTAATACGCATGTAACGGAAAAGGCATGTTTTAATGTTTGGATCAGTTAGAAAAAAATAAAAATCATATTGAAAAAATAGAGAAAAAATTTTTTGTTTTTTTACGGTTGTGTAATATACAATTCTGTACAATTTACATAAATACTTCAATGTTCATAAGCAGTTAATTTAATTTTACGGTAATTTTTTTTTATTAATTTCAACAAGAACAACTCATGAGGAATCTTAAATTGTATTTATTAGTATTCGAATTAAAATGTTTAACTACTAAATAATGAACTCACGTCGTATGTTATCTACACGAACGTTAATCAATTTCTATGTTATCTACGTCTCGCCTGGGTCTTGGGTGATATCTGCGAGTCTGACGGAGACTGACGTTGTCGGTATGAGATAATGACGAATGGATTATTTTTTACAGTAGAAAATAGAAATATAAGCTACGTTACTTCACATTATTAAACATAAAATATAATTGAGATTCGTAAGTCACTTGGACGAGTAGAAGCCCTTCAATAATCTAATTGCGAACACAGTCACGAACTTGAAACCGTAAATTACCAGCTACACTTCATTGATCCATAAACAGATACATAAAATGTACACGGTAATTTGTCTACTCAAAAATTAAATAAAAACACGTGGTGCCAATATAACCATCAACTTACAGTGGTTAATGGTATTTTTGGTTAATTTTTTGAAGACGTGAAAAACATTGTTTCGTCATAAAAACTCATATTTTTACAGATGATACTTTTATTTTGGGATAGAACATTATTATAGATAATATGCAAAGAAACAGTGAAGGTATTTCGTATAACAATGTGACATATATGTTGCAAGTTTCATAATTTGTAATTTTTATGAATTTATAATGACTCTTGTCAAAATCTTAACTTCTAAACGCTTGTATGGAAAAACATATTTTTTATGCCTAGAGGTTAAAATAAAAAGTAAATGTAATTAGTTAACTGTCATACTGACTATGTAATATAAGAAGCAATATTGGTACATTGATCCTAAAATTCAAATTTAATTATAAGCCTAACTAGCTTATGTCCATTTTGTACAACACTCATTGACTTTATTACTTACATTAATCAGTAAATAATAAACCGGCCTTTTGTGTATACGTCTTAGAGTGGGCAGAAAAAGAGGGCACTTCCCGTGTGTAACTTGTAACCACAATTTATTATTTTAAATTGTGCTTGTGATTGCACCATAATATTTTAGTTATGTAGTGTATTATTAATGTCGATTATCACTACTTTTGATATTAAATGTATAAATAAACGCGTGGATATATTTATATATATTATTAAATATTTAAATGCTTAATTGTTAATACAACAAATTTATTAAGATATAGAGAATAGAGATAAGGATTGGTATAAGATCTATCCTAAGTAAACTAAATGATCTATATTCCATATTAGTTTACTATAATATAACATATATATATATATATATTAGTTATGTATTATCGTCGGTTTGTCTACAATTCCGTGGTATTTAATCATGGTGTATTGGTTTACCTATCAGAAATTAATAAAAAAAAAAAGTATTAGGTGTTTTTTTAATAATATATGTATTTATAAAACGTATAAGTGCATAATACTATAATAGTGATATTATATCGCTACTTTTATCATATTATATTTATAAATTGTTATTAAGTATTATAAACTAATTAAAAAACATGAAATATTGATTAATAATTATCTCATAATATTCAATTGAAAATTATAAAATATTAGTATACTTATAAGCTATAAGATACAGCAATAGAATCCATTAATGGTTCGAAGTACTTTAATTTATTGTTTTTCTCGTGAGATTAATAATAATGAGAGAATATAGTAACGTATAATGTTATTTACTCTAAAACAGTCTTACACTTTAACCCTTATTTTCCTAACACGAATAACCCTGACCTATTATATTCTAAAGATAAACTAAAAATCCAACTACTACAACGGTGACTATCGAGTTGTTTGATCTCGTCTAAACGTTAGGTACGTTTATTTGTCCGCCATGATCTTCGATTGAAATTTATGACCCTGGTTTTTTGCATTTTTTTTCTAAATTTACACGCATGATTGGCAATAGCGGGGTTACGAGTACTAGTATTAAGTCGTGACTGTGTGCACCGGATAAAATTCAAATATATACATAAAAGTAATAAGTACGTATAGAGCTATAGAAGTGGTAATGTAGTTGTAGTATAAATATAGTACAGTATAGTAGGTTGTAGGTAGGTATATACGAGTATAACGAGTTAAGTTATAGCGGTTGGATAGAATACTAAAATCAGTTCATTCAGTAAACAAAGATGAATAATTTTTCGCTACTATTTCCGAAGACTGTATGGATGGAGGGGGAGCAAAAGGGGTCAAATGTAATCACCCTCTACTGCGTCGGCAGGGATGTTATTCGATGCACATGCGCGACGGGTGCACTCAAGCAGTGCGCTTAACGAGCGGGATGAGCCGTGAAGGGGCGCTGTATTAACATTTCCAATCGATGTCTGCATTCCGACCTTCAGACGAAAAAAGGTCACACACACGCACTTGTACACACACAAAAAAGTGCACACACCAACAATACTCACCGTAGTGCTGAATCGGGTTATAGCAAGTGGAGTTAGAGGGGGCCACGCGTTCGTTTTGGCATTGTGTTTAATATCAGCTTTTTTTCGCCATCTTCTCTTTCTCTGTATATATATATACGATGTGTATGTGCGCTTGCCGTCTCTATACACGTTCTTTCCTTTCTCGGGCATCATTTTTTTTTCATTTTCGAAACTAGTTTGCGCGAGCGGAGAGAAAAAACGTACACACGATGACGAGAAAAACAAAGGGGACGGCGTGGCGAAGAAATGCATAAAATATGCGCAGACAACCGAATACAGAAGAGGGTTGACCGCGGCTCGTGAGCAGCGCGCGTGTACGGAGAAAACGACGATGACGCGCGATCGCCACTATAGATCGCACTCGCCCGCCACCCACGCTAACCGGTAAAATCGAGCGTATCACGAAAACGCGCCCGTGCGTAATATCTAATTACTATTGTTGAATGAAATTTATGCGTTTTCGATAATGAGATTGCCGCAGTGATCGCGCCGACACACGCACAGACCGTAGCACGAAAAATTACGTGTTACGTAATGAAATGCGACCGGCGCCACCGCCATCGTCGTCGAAGTAAACGAGTGGAAAAAAATAAAAACGTACGATATCAATTTTTTGCTCTTTGAACTGGATAATGTATTTATTTTTTTTCTCGTAATAAAACGCTTTGCTGAGGAATGAATTTTTATTTATCGCCCATCGGTAACGATTCAGCTGTAGCGCCCGTCGCTTAGTAGGTAAACGCGCGCACTCGTGCCGCAAACCCGGTCGACACATATTATTATTATCATTATAATTCATTATTCATTACTAACCACAGTGCAAACTGCACATGCCAATATGCCTGGCGCCTGCATGCACAAATAAACACACATAAAAATGTTGTATACGTGTATTGAACAGCGAATACCAATTTTTTTTTTCCAAGATCAAAAATAATGAAATGCGAAATGCAAAAACAAATAATACGGCGAATGATTTTTAACCCGACGATTATCCATCAAAATGATACATCTATTATGATAAATAATTAATTTTTTTTTATTTTAATGCTCGACTATATGGTTTGAACGAGTTAGTGGAAACGATCCTGATTGTTTAATAGGAATTCTCAGCGAAAATGGGCACTACGCATTAGATAAAAAAAAAACATGCAATATGATATTCCAATGTATAAAAATATACATTATTAATTCTCGGCAGAGAATTCCATGAAACGAGAAAGCACATTATATATATTTGGATTTTATCATGTTGATGATAAACGTAAAAAAATATCGGTAACCATTATATTAAGTGAAGACTTTTCAAGAATACATTACAATAATATTACAATGTTTCCGACGATACTAATAATAAAAAATAGTACAATAATCGAAATAATTAAAAATATTTTTAAATCAAACATTCAGTATTATAATATAACATTATCAATTAACTTTTATAACACAACGGTGTGTACACTGTGTACTGTGTAGTGAGTATTATAACTTGCTTTGGACAATGAACACGATTTAAATCGAACAATGTTACTTAACAAAGACTGTTGCGTAGTTAATAATGTCATTTGAATGGGTTTACATACAAACACGACAACTCATAGATAAATATTATATTAGTAGGTATATTTATAATGCAATTATTACAACATAATACTATATCATTAAAACATTCTCCGAAATTGTCCGAGTTCTCGGACCTATATAAATTAATTTATTATTTGAAATAAATTTGCATGCAGTTCTATGCAACTAAAATAATTTTAAATTAAAGTGAAATAATTTGTAACCAGTGCGAGTCACAACACTTCAAATAATATCACTACGATAATTAAAAATATTAATAATAACAGAAAAGTAAAAAATAGAATATTTTTGTTTGCACAAATGCAGAAATTGTAAATGCATACGTTTTATACCACTTTACGCCTTACGATATTCCGGCATAAATAATTTATTATTAATCAACTGTGTTTGCTGAACAAATTTTCGTAAAAAAATATTGCTATTTATTACTTATTTACAATTATGAACTATCATTTTTATTACGATTGTTTTAAGTTTTCGAGATAATTTTGTTGCGTGAGGAATACAATTAGAGTATTAAACTGTTACCGATAAAATATAAAAAAGGAGTAGTTTTGTATAATAATTGAAGTTTAAATTTTCAAACGACTGTGTTAACAACATCATAATTCAAGACACGATAATTTTTAATTATTAATTAAACAGTAGTAATTAAGCAAAATTATGAATACGTAGTTTAGATCTACAGTTATATTGTTACTAATAAAAAATAAAATGTATAATTAAATAATATTGTATTTGTATAGTATATAGGAGTATCAAACTATCAAGTATAAAAAACGACGACGATTATTGTTAATACATGGCGGAGGATAAAAACCGGCAACAATTCGAAATTCAGGCATGTAAGAAATTGTGTTTACACAATGATGAGTGTACTAAATTCTGAACATGTGACAACACAATATCAAACATGAATGATTTTCGAGTCCCGCAAAGGCGAACACAAAGGAACCACGAGGAACGCGTTACGTTCGATTTTCGTAGGAAAACTTGTAAAAACGTGATAGCGGTTAAACAATTTTGATTTTGTTCCGACAGGAGCTGTGTGTGGATGTGGGGTAGTGTCCGCGAGAAGACTCTATACATGCGGACCGAGAAAGTAAATCACGCAAAACCAATCGGTCGGACACGTCGGGAAAATCTGTCCCCCGCGGTGGCCTTAAACTAAATTTGAAAATCGTTTAAATACACCGACCGAACATAATATGCGATGTACGTTTAATAATATAGTATGCGCTTTATCATTCAATCTCGTTAAAAAGGTGGTTGAAGAAAAAACCGAGTCGAAAACACGCGTGCGCGTCGTTTTGTCGTGTGGTCGTCGTCGACGGACAAGGAATTCCAACGCGCGCGTAGTATAATATTATTACACTCTCACACAACAAGAACACTATACGACTAAAATGCATACACATTACACACACACGCGCGCGCGCGCGCGCGCCAAGACCAACTCGTGCCACGCAACATGGCCGCCTCCACAAGCTCCGGGTTTTTCCACACCTCTTGAACTAGAACCAGTCCGGAACAATGTCACTCACTACAGCTATCCACGTCGAACGGGGTCCGCCGCCGCGTTCCTCTCGTGGACTTCCAAGGTCGTAGCGAGATTACATGCCCATCGCTCTCGCACCACCAACCGCCTCGCGACACCCACTGCGAGCACTGCCGTCGTGATAAAAAGTAATAATAATAATAAAACCCGTATTGTCTTGGTTGCATTCCAGAAGTTATTATTACAAACAGAATTCACCGCGGCGGCGACGAGTGGTTCGTTTTTTAAAACCGCCGCGCTAATGGTTCTCCTACTCCACGCACCACGACGTCATCCTCCACCTACTATTCGTGTTAGTCTTCGTCGTCACATCCCACTCCGCCGGTCTTTCGCCAAACCCGATTCCAAGACGAGACCATATTTTACTACCTATTCAAACGTTTAATATACAACGCGAGGTGACGAGATTCCGCGTGGTTTGGCGATTGGTGGGAGCGACAGAGAGTGCAGCCGGTAGAAAATACTACCAATACTACTATTACTATTATACTACTGCTGTTATTATTGTTATTACGGTTATTACTACGAAAACTACCACGGCGACTTCCTTATCGATAAAAGATATAATGAACAATAATAATAATAAATTAAATATCGTTTACCTGATGATTTCTTTGGTCACCGTAGCTAAGTGTAATCTTTATGTTGCCTTTAACTGCCGAATCCGTTACAGGTTCGATTCTCACCACTGTGCTAGGATCGATCCGGTGCAGGTCGCTGTTTTCCACAGAGTTCAAAAAGTCTTCAGTCCTCATGTCTTCAACCTTTTTTATATTGCCGTTGGCCAACCGTATCAGTGAACCCTTGGTGAAGTTGGACGTCTTGGTCGCTGGCGGTGATAGCGGTTCTGGCGTGGTGCGCCGCAGTTTCTTTGGCGAAGGTTCCGCGGTTGCGCCTATGTGGTTAGTATTGTTGTTGTTGTGGTTGACGACAGGAGCAGTAGCTACCGTAGTGGCCGGCTGGGGAGGCGGTAGTATCCGTTGTTGTTGCTGCTGCTGCAGCTGTAGGGGTGGTTTATTATCCCGACCATTGGGAATCTTGAACTGTTCGGGAGGTGACGATGATGGACTGGTTCGATTTCCAACGCTAACACCGTTATTCTTGTTCGGTGGACTTGGGTACCTTCGTTCCTGAGGCGGTTGCATCAGATGGTGTCTGGTATCTCGCGGAATGACAGGCGCGTATGGGCTAGTGTATACACCGTATGGTGCAGGTGGCTGGTGCATTGGATGGTACGGATGATAAGGCGCCGTACTGACGTAGAGTCGAGGATGTCCGTACACGGGGTATGGATGGTGCCGGTCGTCCAATCTGAGTTGGTGATCCACTGAAGGTGGCGGCAACGGTTCTTTTGGGGCCGTGAGATTGACCGGACGACAATCCACCGCATACTTTGACGACGCCCTGGGCGCCTTAAGAGGGTTCACGGGCGCCGGTTTTGGCAACGGCCGCAGGAATTCTGGCGTAGATGGCAGCTCGGAAGACTGTTGCTGTTGCTGTTGCTGCTGTTGTTGTTGCTGTGGCGAAGGCGGCGGCGGACCCACGGATTTCATGTACGCCGACGGTTCCACATACGACATACGGTGGTGGTTATGAACAGCCTGGTGGTTATACGGCAAATGGGCCTGGAGTCCGTGGCTAACGCCGTCCACCACAAGACCGCTGGTGATCATTGCACGTATCGTTAAGAAATACCTAAACATAAATAATCCAATTGCACAAGTTAGAAATTATAATCCAATAAGTAATAAGAATACTGAATAACTAATAGTACAGTACATTATAGTACTACAACAAAATTATGAAAAATTACTAATGCAATGGTAATACTATATAATATTGCCGTAGTCGACTGTCGTAGAAAATTCCCCACTTCTGACCTAATTTGAACACAAGTTTATGACCTAACGTATAGTAGATAATTTTGGACAGGAAATCGCAACTTTTTAGACTGCGCTGTCATTGTGTTATTTACTAAAATATTTATTGATAACACCGCTGCATAACGGAAACTCTTGTGAGCGATATCAAAAATGGAATTATGGTCCCGGGACATGCATTGTGTGTACGTGTGCGAGCGAATGTTGACAGCGTGGGCGTATCTCTGCAGGCGACAAACCATAAAACATCAATAATAATAAATTACGAAAGAAGCCAATGAAAATCGTAGGCAATTACTTGAGCCCGACTAGCCCGGGTTGTGTGTACAAGTGGTTTTTGTTATTTTCTCTTATACTTGGATAAACGTTGGTAGTCGCCGCGTAAAGAAATTAAAAAAAAGCCAACCGACAGGTACACATGCAACTGTAAGGTTTTACAAAACTACTGTGAAATAGGTTCGTTTACGATATTAGAACGAGAAAGGCTAAAATGATATTCAAAAAATTAAAAACCTGTAACAGCACGGACTGATAAATGTAGATTTTTTCGAAAGATATATGACAGATGATTTAAATTTTTTTTTATTCGCGTCACAAACATTGCAGAATAAAAAAATACAATAAATTATTAAATTAAATTTATAAAATGTAAAGAGAGAACTTGTACTGTGAATATTGATGTAAATATTAAATAATAATAATAATAATAATTAGTAGTAGTCGGCAGCAATAATCAACGAAATAATAATAATAAAAAATTTAATAAAATTATAATATTGATTATGCAGTCGGTAAATTTTCTGTTATACGCGCGCATAAAAGAAGACAAAGAAAGCAATATACGATTGTTATGAGATTGTTGTCCTCTCTAGTCTCTAGTCTCGACACACACGCAAACATGTACTGATAAAATACAATTTCATTCAACGAGTTTGGCATAACATTATACTATATTATTATTATTTTAATATATTCCATTATTAAACGTATGCATGTATATAATATATATATATATATATATATATAAATATCAAATTATGTATATACCGAAGACACGCTGTAGTGTAAAACACCAAAACAATAAAGGACAGACAAAAAGAGTCGTACTCGACACGTGCGTGCTGATAATTTTTGTACACACAGTTTCTTGAACAATACGCCAACAGTAACAGTGTAGCGTGCTTATCTCGTTTCAAACAAATCTTAAATAAACGGCAAAAAATTAATGGAAAAAAAAAAACCGTACACAACAAAACATCGTATACAATAGACTTAAAACAAGCTTGTTCAGCGGGTTGAGATCATAATAATATTAAACCCAGTGTGGAGAAAAAATATACAATAAAATCGAAGAGCCTTATCTGCAAAATTGTATTCTCGGAACCGAGTAGATTATTTTGCGAATACCACAATAAATGCATCATGCACTTAAAATATTCATACTCCAATGATTATTATTATTAATCGGGCTAATTTATCTACGATAAGAACGCCGATAGATAATTGCCCTTTGTACGCGCGCAAACGACGTGCATACACTCGCGCGCGCTTATTCATCCGTTTATGGGCGATGCCGGGACGCGGTCTCTGTCAATAACACTCATTTACTCATTAAATTATGATAATTATTATTAACATGTTACACGTTGTAATCGTTGAAGAATAATAATAACGAAGACTTATCGAAACAGGTATTGAAAAACGCGAGAAGAATATACCGGAAGAAACTACTCGCAAAAGCTCAGTAATTTCGAAAACATCCCAAAAAGTACGCGGCCAACGCCACTACCCGTACCTTAACCACCTCTGACTTCACATACATTTCTTCGGAACAAGTTCCGGCGAACGAAATCGAATTGTAAGCGTAAATCACATTACACGACATTATATACGCGTTTTTTCTTTCGTAAAGTTATAGTAATCTGTTGCGCAGATGATAACGCGTTGACGATAACATACCCGACACTAGGCACGTAATGCGACTTCTAATATTATGACTAATGAAAGATGCACTGGACTATCGGCTGCAAGGTTAATGGTTTTAGTATAATATACATGGTATTAACATAATATGCAGTCGCGACGCCGATATGACCATACGCACGAAATACACTGAAATGTTATAATTATTTTATATACCCAATTGTTTATTGCAGACTATTGGCGAGCTAAATGAATAATTGACGGACATCCGTCAAAGATATTATTATATTAATATTGTTATCATAAATTTATAACAGCACACAATGTTTATGTGTGTGTTGTAATACTTTTAATTGAAAACAGCATAATCTACGGATATTCTTGTATTGCGTCTACTAAAGGCCTGTTTCATTCCTCTCTTATCGCATTGGTCTTATAAAACTTTACTAAATTATTGAACGGAAGACTAACTAAAAAGCACATCGCACATATTAGTTTCAGCTCGAGTAGTCGTTTGTTGTTTTTTATTTTGCATTCGAGTGCCCGTACTAATAAACAATTATAACAATAATAATAATAATAATAATAATAATAATAATAACAACATGTTTGCATCATAGGGAAGAGCTGTATAATAAATGTTGTGATACAGATATTACACTGTCGCGATACAAATATTACGAAATACATAGATACAGAGCGCGAGTAATGCGATCGATTTAGAACGTTTATTTAAATTTTCGCGATTGGCGAAACGGAAAACTACACGAACGACGCTGTAAATGGTGTACGATCGGCGAGCAAAACGGGGCAGCACCATCATACGTCTGCTGGCGACGACCTTGAGGCGGAACGAAAACCAACCGCCGAAAACTCGAGCGCGCAACACCTCATCGCGAAATGTTGTAAAGTGTCAATGAAGCCGATTAGAGAGAGCTTGTTTCCACTATAACGAAACTCACCCGCACGCACGCACGACAAACACACCACGTTCACACAATCACAAACGCATACGTACATACACGCTTGCCCGCGGAAAAACAGTACGTCAGGTGTTCGCCTAGGACTCGCGGATTTCCATTCATTTTTCAGACGGTCTGAACACGACGTTTAGCTCGTGATAACACCGCAACGAGCCCGCGAAATTTGTGCGACCGGAAACCAGTCCCGAACGTCCAAGGCTAAACCGAGACGCGTTTCGCACCTGTGCGCTATTTTTAACCGTACGTCCGATAAGGTGATTTCGTGTAAGTGTATAGTATATACGATTAGACGGGATCGGTGTACAACAAGTGGACGACGACAGACCGAAAAAGATTCGTCGACGTACGGCCGTCGGTAAACTCGATGATGTTCCAGAGAGCATTCGTGCACACGCAAATCCGTAAAAAGTGAAAAATTTTAAACGGACAAGAGATAAAATTAATTTATACGACAACAGATCTCGTAGATAAAAAAAAAAAAAACCACTCGACTATTTTTGTAAAAAAATATTTAAAAAATAGATGTAATTATATCCGTTCATAACGCCACTACTTACCGGACAAGTTGTTATTGATAATAATAATAGTCGTGCAGCTACTGGTGCCGATTAGCATTTTCCGTCTGATACACACACGTCACGACAATTACGACGCCGGTCAACGACTAACTCGCGCGACGACGGTTACGACGTTACGTTAGTATGTTTTATGTGGTATATATTCGCGCCGCCGGGAGAGGAGAGAAGGTCGCGCGCGTCGAGGAGCGAGCGAGAAAGACGCGGCAGACACACAACACACACACACCTTGTTGTACTTCGTTCAGTTGTGCTTAATAATGCTATAATAACAACACAGTGATAATTTGAACAAAATATTTATTTAAGCAAATAAGTTAATGATGAGCGAGGACAAAATGTTTGTGCAGTGTACTCTATAAAAGCAAAACCTGTAAAAATCATTTTGCTATATTATGTTTGTAAATGCTTTTGTTAAATGAAAACTACTCATGTGTAGGTATAGTGTCAACAGCCTAAAATTTTTATTCAAAATCTATTTTAACCGTAAAATCATTATTTTTATTTTAGGCTTTAATAAAGTGTACTATTAATCAGTATGCTATTATTTGAACTGATTCACATTTACAATATTAAATTATTATATTAATCAATTATGTTTATTAGATAATTAATAAAAGGATTTGTTCATTTAACACAGTTAATGATTTTGTATGTTGCAATTTGAAGTGTTCACTTAAGTGTAATTACTGCACGGGCAATGAACTAAAACCTTCGTATTTAGGAATGTTGCATAGTTACAATCATTATTATCATTATTATTATAATATAATAGTAATGTATTATTTAATATTTATAATTCTAATAATTAATTCACATTCAAATTAATAAAAATGCTAGATATTCAATATAATTTTGACATAATACCAAGATCAAACTCTGCGATCGCGCAGGGTTAAATTACTGATAACTCGCATAATAATTAGTAGCTAATGGGCGTGATAAATGCATTGAACTCTATATGATAACTGGATGCTCACCAGTCATACCAGACAATGTAAACATAACCAGAGATAGCGTGTTAGAAAAGACATAGATAGAATGGGTTTTACTATCTTTTTATCACACATAGTTATATGAATTGATTACCAATACATTTAAATTCGTTGTTCATTTAACGTTTGACTTTTGTTCTGCCTTCTGCGTTCTCAAAGTTTAAAATAATTAAAATAGTGTATACCTACTGTGGCAGTTAAGACTTAAAATGGTGAATTTTGTAGTGCCTTTAATTGTGCTAGCTCTATTGATGTTAGAAAGACTTGTCATTTCCAAGTTGTATTAAGTTATTTATTATATGGTGTTATTGATTTTACTCATTGATATTTTAAACAGATTTACATCTAATATTTTAATATTTAGAGTTTCCCTCTTAAAGATAAAGAGGCTTCAAAAATGGGTGCATAGCTTTGTTCAAGGAAAGATTTTAAACCTAGTTAATACACACTTTATGTGTTTACATTTCAATGAAATGGCTTCATAGCAGTTACGTAAGTGGAAAAATTAATAAATTTGATAAACTGTTTTGATTGTTGACAATGTTTATTTTGATATAATATTATTCACTGAAAATGTTATCAAGCATATTCTGCAAATATAAAAATAATAACTTTAAAAAAGATATTATATTAAAAGTGCAAGAACAATTTTGGATCAAGTAAAAATGTAGAATCCTATACATCCAATTTTGATGCGATGCACTTTGAAATTACACAGAAATGAAATAGTAAAATTTATATCTTCTATTATTGTACTTAAGAGTCCATACTGAGTATAAAAATTGACACACTAAAATCAGGTTTAGTCATCCCTAGACACAAATTAAACAAACTTATTTTATTTAATCATGATTTAGCTAGTTTTATAATATTGATTACATGTGTTTATAAATTTATTTTGTGTTATAATATATAACCACTTTATGTTTAGTAACTTTTATATCCAACTTCAGCACTCTTGTCAGTTGAAAATTGTGCATGTTAAATACTTTATATAAGCTTAGTTTATTTTATAATTAATATATATTTTCATTGTATCTTTTATTTCAACACTACTGCTCATTTATGCACTATTTATCATAATATAACATTATGTTAACTTGTAGTGTATATGATTTTATTTTAATATGTCTTTAATGCTTAATGCTATAAATTTAATAAATCTATTATTTTAAACTATTATATTTTAATGGTTTCTTATTTAAATGAATATACTTGATAGTTTATTTAACTGTAATACCTTTTATTAATTTATAGTTTCCATTGTATTACAGGAAAAATATCTAGCTGAAGTCAACTCAACATAAGTTACAGTTAGTTAACAACAGATCTATAACTCAAGGTTATGAATATAGTTAAGTATCTACACAAAGTATCATAGTATCTTTAAATATTTATTTATTTTAGGAAACTATCATGAAGTATAACAAAATGCTATTGCAATTTTGTTTTCTGGATATTTCAGTTAGATATTTCTAAATTATAAAATCTACAATATTAGCTTAAGTTGGAGAAATTAGTTAAAGTCTAATCTAAGTAAGTAGAAGATATAGCTCAGGTAAAATAGCGTAAGTACACTTTATTTCAATTATAGATTAATATTATAAATACTCATGTTTATATTTTAATAAATATTATTTACTAAAAATGCATTGTATTTCATATGTTGAGTTATGAACTAAAAACCTACAACTTCAATTTACAACTAATTTATTCCAACTTAAAATTTCTATATACTTCCTTTATATGACAAAAATGCGAAGTCTACAAAAACATGTTTCAATACTTGTTATATTATTATTTAAATTATAATTATAAATGCTATAGCTATTTATTTATCATTTAATTATTTATATTTTATTAATTAATAAAATATATTTTGTGGAAGTTAAAAATAAATGGTTCACTTCATTTAAATCAAACTAAATAATATGCGGTTAGAAATATGAAATTAGAGACATTAGCGCCATGTGCAGACAAAGATAGTAACACCGATGGTATTGCTATCTCTATTAACATCCTCTTTCGGGCAACACTACTTGATTGAGCATTCAGTTATCATATAAGTTCAATGGATAAATGTAATAATTTGGATTGAGTAAATTGGATTCCAAATGACTTAATCTTGGTAAATTAGACCAGAATAAAATGTAAGAGTAAGTTAGTCTCAGC
>NW_020271371.1:1426749-1479708 GCF_002803265.2 Melanaphis sacchari
GCTCGCGTGCGTGTTGGTTGGCGACGACTACCACCACCACCACCGCCACTACTACCACTACTACTACTACTACTACTACTACCTGCTACTACTACTACCTTCCTGTTCGCCTGCAACCTACCACCACCGCAAAAAAAAAAAATTAATACGTTTATCTCATTTTTTTTACATTTAATCAACTTCGTTAGAAGTTAAAGTTTATAATTAAGCTATAAATTAAAATGTACCTATGCGTTTTTTATGATATTATTTTCTCGGTAAAAATTTGAATGATAAGATTTAACAAACTCAAATAGGGCTATCGTATTAGTGTATTTTGTCATTTGTTACCTTAAGTGTTACTCTTTATATCAAAGGTACTTTTCTTTTTTTTGTTAATTCTACATGCGTCTCTGACTACTTCAAATAGTTTGTCAACAAAACTTAAAATATTAGGATGAGGGTTGTAAAAGCATCGGTTTAATGGAAATGACGTAATTCGCAACTATTAGTTGTACGCATGGTGGTAGTTGCAATGTCAGATCAAATATTTGAGAAATATGTATAGCATCAGGTGAGATATAAGTACCTATATAAGTAGTATATAACACAATATAACTGTATTTGCTTGTCATTTAAGTGTAAGGTCTTAAATCTTCTTTAAACATTCACAAACTTCTTCAAATCTTACAAATAACAAACTAGGTAAAAAAAATATTTAAAAAAAATTACTTTTTTTGTGTTTAAAGTTTTGTATGAGTTTACTAAACCAAGAACTTGAATCTTTTCCCACCAATTTCGTCTTAAATGAAAACGGCATCTTTTTATATTAATTTTAAGCCAAACAAATTTTGTAGCTGTATGTATAGCAATCTTATACTATACATCAGGAGAAAATGTTGATTGATAATTTCCACAATTATTTATAGTATGTTTAAATAAGCGTACGTATGTTTCTGTATCTTTATTAAGTAATAAAAAAAACCACATATGATTCTCCAGCAAGGCCACGAATGGTGAAAAATTGATAAAAATATTTTGGACAACTTCTAAAAGTGCCATCGACAAATCTTATGCTGATGTCGGGCATAATACTTATAGATTATTTTGTGTCGAAAATCCAATAATACCATTATTGTTATCAATTTAACTAATAAAAATGATTTATTTGTTTTAGTAACTATTAATGTCATTTCATTTTTAGCAGCATGTGGTCCTGTTATGTTTTTTGGTAATTTGGGGTGAACAGATGGATACACATTTCTTACATTTATTTTTATTAAAGAAGTAACATTTAAAGTTAAAATATTTATGTAAAAGGTTTTTAACACTCTGCTAGAGAATTTTAATCTCACGATCGTTCTTAAAATTATTAATGATTCATAAGTTTCAGTAGTACTAAAAGAATAAATGAAGAACCGTAATACGTTAATATAATATATTTTTTATAGATGCAATTTATTAGCAACATAATTTTGGATATTTTTATGATATAAAATTAAATTTGAAATTCGAAATATGTCCAATCTATCATTTTTATAGTATTACAATACCACGTAATGTTATATTCGTTCCAAATATAAAATACATAAATAGTATTTTAATTTATTAAGTGCACCTGCGATTTGCAGTACTCGGATTCGCGAGACCGCAATAGCGTGTAATATTATTTTAAATAACTATATAAATAAATTCGTTATGTTTTTCTATTGTTAGTTACATCGTTAAAGTTTTGTAATATTTAGTAATTCTCAGAATATTTGCTGAACTACTCGCTAGTATGAACAACAAAATAAGTAATGGAGTCATTGATCATTAGCCTTCATCACTACTTCCATAAGTATGGTCGTATAGGATAGGTGCAATACAGTATGGAGCCTTGGAAGATAATCATAATTCAATACAAGTATATGAAGTATAGATAGCTATACAATATAAATAAATATATACGTCATAGGTAGTGGCAGCATTCATGATTTAAGCGCAAATATTTCTGAAAATGTTAACCCTCCTCCCTTCTTAAAATATATTATTTTAATATAATATATTGTACTATATACTACCACTGTATTGCATTTAGTAGCACAAGTCATAAAATAAAATTATTAAAACAATTACACAATTATACAAAATGACTTGCTCTGCTCAGAATTCAAAAGTGTCGTAAGAAAAGATTTTTTTTTTGCGGGTGTTATCGCATACTCTACACATATTTTGGCTTCATCCAAAGTATACGTAAATATGTATGTACTCATCAATAAGTTCCTACCTAATAAGTATAATGTATACATTTAGACAAAATGTATTTATTTTTTTTTCTAAAAATATGTTATTACTGTTATTAGACAATGATATTTATTTAAAAAAGTTCTAGAACTATATAACTATTATTTTTTATACTTAATACATGATTTTCAAATGGAGATTTCAAATCTCAAAAGTTAAAAAATATATTCGTTAAAATATTGTTACAATACAATTTAAATCAATGAAAGGAATTGGTGGGAAAAGAGCAGAGGAGATAAACCTTCTAATCACTCTCCCAACATTATACATATATGGTGAATCATGTATTTATGCTTTTGATATTAAATTTAATATTATAATATAATTATATAATTTGTAAACTTTTATAATTCTATACCATCTTCCTGTTAAACAGAATAATACATAAATCATAAAGATTAAAATGTATTTGGAGTTACGTATTATTTATGTTATACTATTTAAAAACAAAAGTTAATTATTTAAATGATCAGAATGATAAATAAAATTTTTTTATCATAGAGTTCTTAATATATAAATAATATAAATATATACCTAATAATGATTAATGATTAGTTTATGACGTATTACTTAAACGCGTTATTAATATTTATCAAATACTATTAATTAAAAAGTATATATACATACAGCTTACGTAATGTACTAATACATATATATATATATATAGTGGTGTAGTTAGGTGTTTATACGCCAGTATACATTTCTCTATTTTTCCATTAGTGTGTATACATGCAAAACAATATGTGATACAAAATATGGGTATATGAACGCATGCTTTCAATAAATCTATCAAATTGGTTTATAAATAAAAATGCTGAACAAATCTTATCGATTTCCATAATCAAAAAACATCATTAGAACTGTGGAAATCGCATGGAAAATTTTTTCAACGTTATACAATCACTTACACAACTTTTCAAAGCATATATCGAAAGAGATCAAACATTTTGATCTAAATAATATCTTGGATTATGTAACCGATTGAAAACTCCAGAATTAGTATTCAATTTAACATTTATATGTAACGTACTTAAAGAATTTTTAAATTTATTCCGTAAATTATAAAGTTATTCAATTACTTTATAGCGTGTTGAAAAGTCGAGAAAATAACATTCAGAGTTCTTGATTATTTTAAAATAAAACAGGAAGTTAGTGCTAGAATTCAGCAGCTTTTAATTCACAAAATACTATATTCAAAAACGTGGTTTAATATAGTAATTAAGATTAAACTATTTAAACTAAAATCAATTTTTGACAATTTGTATGTAATTATGTAATATGTTGTAGTCTTCTATTACATAAACTTGAATAAACATGGAAGAAGTTTTTATTTTAATTTACATGCACATTTCAAATAAATGTACATGATTGCTAATATTCTGTAGTACTCTATAGATGCAATATAATTTGGTGAAGATACTCTTAGTAAAGAAATTATTCTATAGATTTTTGTCAAAACAAGATATGTTTGAGGGCTTTTGAAAATAGATCGACAGTGGGAATTTTGGGTTATATAAAAAGTTGGCTGATCAAACATAGACCTTAAAAAATTAAAAACTTTAAAAAAATTTAGTTTATGATTTTGTTATTATATTGTATGTGTATTGGCATTATTAAAAATTATTATATGTTCTTAAGTGTCGAAAAATAATATTATTTTTCATAATAGGTAATATCTTTCTGGAATTATTGACCGTAATTTATGCTATTATAGTGAAGGTACGAAGTACCTACATATTATAATATGTTTATGTACTAATGTAATATATGATATAATATTACTTATAAAGAGGTGGGAGTATTTGAGGTAAATAAAAACCTATTAAATAGCATGTATTATTATAATAAATACAGTGAAACCTTTGAATAGCGGATCTTCTGAGTCATATATTAGTATATTACATTCATAGGCTCAATTTGGATTAAATTTATGGGGGTGCTAGATTATGTTGACCAAAATTACCTGTGGGTAACTTTTCCTCCACACCACTTTCCTACAGCACCATTCAATACGTTTTCGTTGCGCTACCTTATTATTTATTAATAATTTATAATATAAAAGAAAATATTGATTAAGAAAATAAAACACAAATTTTAAATATAATTTATAAGTAATTACATTTTTTATTTTTATTTAAATATTATATTAGAGATATACGTCTTGGAGACATGCTAAAAACATTTATTATTTTATCTTTATCAATTTTAATGCTTAGATCTCTCTTAATATTAATAACTGTTTTCCATTTACTAAATAGTCGAAAGACATCTTAGCGTAATCGTTATCGACTTATCGATAATCGTTTTATAAAATCTTCTTGTGTAATTAATATATAATAATTTATTAATCATAATTTATAATATAAATAATAAATTGACAGTAATATTTTCTTTATTATTCAGATCAGTGATCGGTATGTTTTATTATTATTATTATTATAAAGATGAAAAGCCTTAGAATCAAATCTATCCTAATATCTATGATATAATATCATAATTCATAATTTTAACCAATAAAAATTCAATGATGTTATTAAAAATTTGGGGGTGCTAATATGAATTTAAGGGTGCTAAGCACCCCCCCCCCCCCCAAGTACCTTCCCAAATCACGCCTATGATAATATTAAAAAAACCTGCACTAAAATATTTGTACTGCATCTCCAACTATAGTGTTACCGACTTTCCAATTAATTAACACATTGCAGTATAAAATAATTATTTTAATTTAAGACCTAACAATGAAAATAATGAATATGTTTGTACAAAATAACGATTTGATAAACAATATTACTTGTAAGTATACTACCATCGTCATGAAAAAAAAATATCAAAAATCAGCAAATATACATTAGCTGTATTCCGCTCTATAATGTACTTATCAATATAACAATACAATAGTTTAACCATTGATTTATATAGTAACCGCTTTGTATAATCCTATGATTGAGTAAAAAATTATACGTCAGATGCTATAAATTATAATATAGATATACCAATATCGGTAACGTGTGTTTCGTAAAACGTTTACATTATAAAATGTACATGTGCTTGTTCAGCGTACCATAAAAACGACGTAATACACGGCCGTAAATTTTCAATTTTTTTTCGCCAATAATCACTTGATGTTTTTCATCGATGTTGCTCTCTCCCCTTAAGTTTTTATACGAATTAAATTAATGCAATCGATTACGCGTCGTTTACATATGAAGAGATTTTTATGAATGTTGAGCTTTCAACAATATCGTTAACATAAGTACTATATCATAATTAGTTAAATTTAAAGTAATTAATAAATCATAATGGTACCAATGATGTTACATATTCCTTACTTATTGTTTATATAAACAAGTCAGGTATATTCAACTGTTTAAGTATGTATATTGTTAGTATAACTATTAAATTTGATAAATTTATTAAAAACTTCACTGTTCACTCTCTAATTTACACAGACCCTATGTTTATAAGTGAAATATATAATGTCTTATGTCCACAAGGTATGTAATGTGTATACTTCATTATTACATTACATATACGTATAATATTCGTTAATATCGACATTATCATCATATTATAATATTTATGTAGACAGGTAGAATACATGGTTATAGGTAGATATGTGTGTTCTCTAAAGATTTCGGTCCCTCATGGTCAAGATAAATCACACAAAATGATAACAATAGTCACTTACAATATATTATCCAAACATTTCTTCTGAGAACTGAGAATGGATTAAATAAGTTTGTATAATCCAAATTAAATCTTTTTAAAATAGTTGCGTAACGCGTGGCGAAGTTTCTAAGTCACCAACCTTCAAGTACAATTATTCAGATATAGTGATGGTATCGGCAAAACCGATATTAAAATTAATTTTTATAAAAATATAAAATTTTGTCATTTGTTTTTTTATCATGTTTTTATTTTAAAATAAAAGTACCTACTTAAAAAAAAAATGATAAGATACTCTCCTGTATACGGAATATATTTGGCAATTAAATTTCACATCATTGTGCGAATGTACATTTTAATTAATTTAAAGTAGAGTAATTTAGTATTAATAATATTATATATCTATATCCTTTTAATTTAAGCTTGTCGATTAAAATATTTTAATAGGCATATCACTAGTATATCAGATTTAGAGGCATTCTGAGGCTTCAGCAATGACATATTTGAAGCTTTACTAAGGGTTGTAATTAAATACTTTTAATGCAATAATTGTATAATGGATTGCATCTGTTTCAATGGTTCTACAAGTCACAATTTTATTTAATTGTAATATTCATTTTATATTCTATGCAGTATTAGGAAATTTTAGCATCACAGATATCTATAACTAAAAATATTTAAAAAAAAAACAAAATTCGCTCCAGATGGTGAAATTTAGAGCGCAGAGATGATCCAACCATCACTTCCTCAAACATGCTACTTGACTTCAAAGGGGTTTGCTAACTTTCCCATATTCCAAAGGCTATAATATTTTATTTTGTCTTGAAATGTAAATAATTATATATATATAATAATTATATATACGTGTGTTATAATATAAATTAACTATTAATAATGTTTAAAATTATTGTTATAGATCATAGAAGTACTATATTTAATATAGTATTTATTACTAATAGCTAGGGTCGGGATTTTATTGCATTAGCATATTTCTTATTAGATGCTTATAATATAGCAGAGTAAGCTAAAAATATATTTTATGATTTAGATAAATCAAATTAAAAATTTTATTTTGTTTTTTTTTTGCATATTTAGTGCTTTTTTTGAACTTTTTGAGACTTTTTGCATTTTCACCTGTTTTTGAATCAAAATCGGTCATGTTTTATGAAATTAGATTTTAGTATAAAGTGTTTTTAGATTTTTGTCAATTGAATTATCAAATAAATTGTAAATGTAAATAAACCGATTATGCTGATTGTAACGCCGTACATACAATTACAACGATAATATATTATTACGATAATTTCGTATTCAGCAGATTTTGTTGGGTTTTTTGTCGATTTCTACTGTACGTTTTTCTTTTTTTGCATATTTTATTGTTTTTATCGCATGTTTTTAGTGCATATTTATGCAATTTTAAGTGCTATAAAATCGCAACCCTGCTAAATAGCATTATGTATATTAATGTATTGTTTTGACTTGGCCATTTTTCCATTTGTTATAGAAATTGGTCTAGGGACTAGGGAGGCTATTAGATTGCAATCGCTTGTAGCACATTCTCCGTATCGTCTTTCAAGGCTTTAATGACATATTATTATATACTTTTCCGTATACAGTTTACACACAACATACTACTAGTACCTACATATATTAATCATATGTTCATGTAATACCTTTTGGCTCTTATGCATATTATTATGTGGTTTTTATTGGTGACTGATTGGGCGTGGGTATTGAAATTTCTATGTACCTACGATATATTAAAATATGTGTATTGTGTACACCTATATAATTCTATACACACACAATAGGTCGGACGTATACATACTTAATGAATCGTTCTGTTTACGTGTTTTTTCCTAAAGAACGTATAGAATATATACACATGTATAATATACCCACTGCCGATCACAAAGGCGAACCCGTTTTTCAGAACGCTGCCGCTGCGTAATACTACACTATACATACGTCGTATGAGCGTATAATAATATTTTATGTATAAAATTTAATAAGACCCGCTGGTTAGAAAAAAATCAAATCAAATAGATAAAATTACTTATTCAATCCTCTGTGTTTGTACCTCCTCCTAACTGTAATTTTGACCAAAATGTATCATCGCATTGACCGCTAGACAATAAAGCCTCTTCTTTTACATAATATGGTTCTAACGTAAATATAATGTAAAAACTTCCAACCGTTTTGCGCTATATATAAATCTGAGTAAAAATGTGAAAGAGCAAAATAAAATAAAAATCTCTTTTTTCGCGTTGCTCTATCGTATTTATTACTTTGTCGTGACCTGAAAGTCTCCAGTCTCCATCAAAACGTAAATATAAGTAAACGCGTACCATAAGAACCGGCAACCTTCGACTATTCAAAAAACGAACTCTATCCATACGGTCGTATAACAATAACTCTTATTGCCGACTGTCAGTGAAAGCAGAGGGGTAGTGGTACACAACATAACGCGCCAAGTGTATATAACGTGTGTAGTGTATAGTGTACTCGTATACATCATGATAATATAATATATTATATTGTGTATTATATATAGGTACATCATTGGGGTTTTTATTTATATATATATATATTATATTATTATTTCTTGAATAGCACAGTATCGCGCGCCACGGGGACCTAATTTGCTTCACTCTCCGCCGAGCAGCATCGGGCTCCATTGTGAAACGGGACTGGCGCCATCGATTCATTGTTAGTATATGTGCGCGAGAGGCTCCCTCTTGCCACCCTCCCCCCCATGAAACCAGCTTACGATACACCGTCCAACACTTCACTTGTATTCATGTATTATTATACCAGTATATACAATATGTTTACAGAATACAATTTATAGTATATACATTAGACATATACTGTACAAATATACAATATAATATTATAGCGATTTTTAAAAAGAAAATCCCTCATTTTTTCAATAAGTCATTGCAACTGTCCTTTATAGAAAAAAAGTACTTTTATACAATTGTAATAAAAAAGTATAATTAAAACTTTTAAAATTGCTTTTTTTTATTATAATTTTAAATTATTTACTAAAAAAAAAATGTTCAGCGTTTATAAATAGAGTGAACTATTGATTAAATCTTCAATATTTATACTCGAACATTTTCAGAATGCATAATTAAATATCCCTTTTATTTATTAGTAAAAGTTTCAAAATATTTTGAATATAATAAATATGTCAATGCACTCGTATTTTAAAACTTAAATTTGTATAAAAATAAATGCTATAAGTTTTTTGTTTCCAAAACACAAAAATTGACTGAAAAAGTCAGCGTTTTGTGTTAAAGAAAAATCACCCCATAGTATGTAGTACGTATCCACACGCCACTTTGACTCACTGCACATAATATGCTGTATTATAATTCATAATGTATAAGCCGAAACCTACCAATCTTTTCATGCACTAGTGAGTATTTTCGAATAGGTTTAATGTGTTTGATACAATGGTACCAGAAAATAAGGACGACGCGCGCATTCCTGCAAACTAAGCCTCGCGGCCCTACGCATTCGACAAGATTCGGGGTTCGAGTAAACGCGTATATAAAGGACCTTTTAATTAAACACATACCCAATAATATAATATTTTATTACACACCACCGCCTCCTACTCATGTATATATATATTTATAATACATAAGTATAAGTATCTTGCCGCTGATATTTGTATTATATTTTATCTTCCTCCGGTTCGATCACCACGGGGAGTATAATATTATAGTGTGTATCATATACAACGAAACTACGGAGCGCTGGTTTGATGGATGTACCACCGGCAATCGTCAAAGACCGTCTTCGTGGAAGAAAATACTATTATTATAACCAACCACATCACTTATATGAGCCAGTCAGACAAAGGGGGAAATAACGATCGTCCGAACGACGTTTTACAGAACAATTATTATTTTATATATATTATTGCCGAAACACCCTGTCGACCTGTTGTGGGTGTGGCCTAAAAAAACGATCAAAATATACAATATATTATGTTTGTACGATTTGTGTAAAACGGTTCTCTCATTGTATATATATATTATACTATAGAGATACTATATAGTTAAACTGCAGGTAAACGTATAATATAGGTACTGATTAAGAAAATCATGATCCGTTTTATTCTTTAACATTCGGAACATTGAAATTCAGTACTGAAATGGGTCTAAATAAAAAAAATAAAAACAGTTTAATACTTTTGAACCTCATAAGTTAGAAGTTATAATCATTCAAAAAAATCAGCAATAATTGATATGAATAGCATTCGTATAAATACATTGAAGGTGAAAGAGGAACAGGTATGATAACATAAATTTATTATACATGTAATAAATAATAGCATATAATTATTCAAATTTAAAATACTTTTTTTTACAAAATGCTAACAATAATTAGACATAAAAATTCCTCTTTTATGATCTTATACTTAAGAGGAAGTTGTACCTGACATTGTTATGTCCGTTTTACTAATGCCAAACATGGCAAAATTTACGTTCAGAATATAATTTTTTTATTTTTTATTTTATTTTGTTAGTAAGATCATGATTTTAGATGCTATATCTGTTTGGTTTATATATTTAATTTAAATATTTAGCTGTGGTAAGTTAAAGATAATATACGTAATCCTCTTAGTCTTAATTTCAGAATATATTTTCAGTAATAAACAAATTATTTTAAAATAAAAGTTCTAAATTAATTATTTTCTCAACATAGTTTTCTTTTTTTAGGTAGTTGGTAGTTATAGGTAAAGTTAAACTGTTTAAGTATAAACATTATTCTAAAAATGCTTAGCATTTATAGTATTTGAATTTTTTTATTAAAAATTTCAATCGTATATAAAACAAAATTGTTTTTATAATTACCTTATGAAATAATTTATAAATAACAGTGGTTAGTGATCATAAAATTAAACTTGTTTATTTGAAACTTTGAAATTGATATTTTCCTTATTAGGAAGTTAAAATAACATTTAAATTAATTAGGTACCTAAAAAGCTATTTAAAATTACAATAAATACTTAGTACTATTAATAACACCAAGAATATTGTATTTTATAAGCATACAATATATATCAGTTCAATGTAATTAAATATATTTTAAGAATATATATTAATGTGAATAATAATTAATATATCCCCGAAATAAATATCAATCATGTGTTTTGGGTTTTCGTCGGATTTCAATTATGTAGCCGGAGAAGTTGATATTTTTGTGTACGATCATAATTGTTATAGAAAGTGAGTTGTGCTGAGCTGTAGTTTTTTGAGAATAAATTAGTTATTACATAAGGTACTACCTATAGTCAGATCGTTTCCAGAAATGTTTTTTCACTTATTAAAAAAAAAAAATACAATATATATGTATTTTGATATAACTTCATACTCCTATTTACTTGCTCCACTCAGACAGCTAAAATCTGAAATAAATAAATTAAACAGTAAATAGTTAAATTATGTAAATAATTAATAAATATTTCTCACTCGAGAAAAACTGGGCAGTTCAGTGTAAAATTATATTTTGTATTGAGAGAAAATTAGGTAGTAAATATAACAAGTACTTATAAAACAAGTAGCGGTGGTGGCGTAGTGGGTTATACTTACATGCGCTTGCGTGTTTACGTACGTGTTCGCGTGCGCGCGTATATATGTGTGTGTTTGACCCTGAAAATGGTTTCCCAGTGATGAGTTTCCCGTAAATCGATAAAGCCCACGAGGGGCCCTGCGCTTTACAATATACGACCGATCCAGTGGTTTAGAGTGGGAGAGAGAGAGCGACGCCAACCAATACTAGAACGTGAGTGTATATATATATTATATATATAATATATCATTTACATGCTTCAATTTTTGAGAAACCATTTGTTAAATCTATTAATGGACTATGTAAATTCTAATGGGAAACATACTCAGAAAGTTAGCGAAACGCATCCAATCAACGCACCATGTAACTACACTTATTAAAACGATCAATGATCGTGGTCTAAATGTCTAATATAATTATTTGATTTAATTTATACGTATTCAGTTTATATTGCTTGAGCTCCAAGTAGTGTATAACATTAACATATTATAATTATAATAATATAATGTGTATAAGTATAATTTTTAATATTTAATTATAAAATCTGTAAAATGTTTATGCAATGCTTAAATATGTTAAAAAGAAGTTTTTTATTGCAAGAGTACTAGACTAACGGAAAAAAAGTTACTTAATGATTATAGTTCATACCTGACTTAATTAAGATTCTAAGCAAAGTAACATATTATATATACTTATTGATTTTTCAATTATGTATGGTTTAAAAAAAATACATATACCTATAATAATATGTCCGTCATCACTTTCTGAAGCAGTAAAAATGTTTCAATGTTAAACTTTAAACTATGGTTTTTAATAGAAAATTGGATCTGGATGGTACTTTGAAAGAGTTAAAATGTAAAAATGACAAGTACTTTGTTAAACAATAATTGAAAAAAATAAATTAAATTATTTTGTATTTAAAATTTAATTTAATTTTTAATTTTAATTCCTAAGGCTAGGTTTCTTTATAAGCTTAAATGTTAAAATAAAAAAAAAGTTTAAATTTTTTTTTATAAATGTTTTAACTTTTATGTTCAAATTTTGATGACATTGGATACTTAGACATACTTAATGTAAATAATATTAAAACAATGTATCTTCAAATAGCTCTTACTATTATTTAAAAATGTTAGTGGTAGTAAATTTAAACATTCCACTACCTAATACTAAAATTATTATTTTTATACACAATGAAATTTTCAAAATATTCAAAGTAATTTTAATGAATTGATTAGTATTTTAAATTTTAAATGTATTTAATATTTTTTTTAAATTTTAATTACAAATGTTCTATTTGTACAAAATACTTTAAATATACCAATTTAAAAATATCAAAAAGACGTAGGCACAATCGTTTATTAGCGTTTGAAATTATCAATATCTATTGCATATTGAGTTATAAGTATAAATGAAGAAAGGTAATATATTTTTATAACAACTAATAATGATAATTTTATAGAGATTGTAATGATTTTACCAAAAATAAATATTAGTGTTCTACTCGTTCAAAAATAAATTATTATAAGTAATAAATATAAATTATAAAATATCCTTAGAAATAAAGACTTTCGAGGTTAGCTTAAATCATTTTTCATAGATGATAATTTATTATTGAATTCAAATTTAAAATATCTATTACAGTAGTGACCTATATTCAATTCGGAGTACATTTTAAATTTACTATACAGGCATACAGTAAAGCTACTTCCTTGGCTTTTTATAACTGAATTATTGACATCTTGGTTCTTGAATTTTTTTTCTCTAGAGTTTAAATATCTATATAATCTTATTTTTAATCTTATCAGGTGGTTTTGAAATATGAGTTTATGAGTTTATATTATAATTTAGGTGTTCTAGCCTCTAGGTAGTAGGTAAATACTGCACGCACACCACATGAATATAGATCGATGGATATTTATTTACATTGCAAAGTTTATAGGGGGTATAAACTTAAGTTTTACGATTATTTTCATTTTACACACATACGTATATTTTTTCGTTGTTTGTCTATATATAGTATTGTAATTAAAAAATGAATGACTTAAAACCCAAGGATATTTCAGTAATATGTATTATTCTTAATGAATGAGTCGCCGACAGTACAGTGACCGGTCGGTTGAATCAGCTGAGAATAGAATCGATTTTGTCTAAAATTTTATTTTATACAGCATTACGTCGTAGTCGTGTACGTCATACTATAATCGTTCATCCAGACGTTTCGCTTTCATTTGTAGGTATTGCACATTTACAATATATCTACTATTCATCTACACACTTATAGATAAACTTAACGTTACAGCCTACAAGTCATCAAATATTTGTACATATCAATACTTCATCTATACTATACCTACACTAAACCTGTTACTATAAAGTATAATATATGTTTGTTTAATTCACGTGAATTAATGGTGTATTTATGTTCTGAAAAATGTTTTTCGTTCGACAAGTGAATTAAAAAAAAATCATAAAAATTGAATTTAATTGATTAGTTATTAGTTTTTTAGATTAAAATTGAATGTTTATAAAGGTTTATATTTATGAAATAATAAAAAAAATTCTAACTAAAAATTGAAACATCTCCCCACTTTTATATAAAACTAAAAAACAAGAATGTTAAAAAAATCTGATTTTTGTAAAAATATATAAATACTCTAATTATTAGGAAGTTTATTACTTAGGAAGATGGCCTATAGATAACGTCCAATTGAATTATCGTTAAAACCATTGATTATAAAGTAGATCTATTTTATAACCAATGTTAATACGTAATTGATTTATAATGTTTAATTATTATCAATACCTAATATATTATACATATATTTACTAAGTTAAGTCATACTTTACGTTATCATTATTTTATGTCTTTTCTGAATTTTGTCAATACTCACATAATGATTATGAGTTATGAGTTAAACATACTATTAATTATTTCTATTTACATTTTATTATACCTGTTTATTAGTTATTACTCATCATATATAATGATCAAGTGGTTTATTATAGTTTTTATTCTTAATCTTATAAATTATTATTTTGAACTTTAGAGTCAATTTTATATTTTTATCCCACTTGTTGATGAAAAATGTTTCTCCAAGTTAGCAAGTTTGTATCATCTTAAATCTTCCCGAGGTTATAATATACATCAAAGTTTTAACACGATACCAGATGTTACTTTGACTTATGACAGCATGTCTATAACTTAAGAAATAAATAGTTTTATAATTTTTGTTAGACATAAAAATAAAATTGGTTCAATATCATGATAAAATTTTAAAATTACTTATATCTACAGATATGAAAATTATAGAATAAGATCATTAATTACTAAATCAATTATAAAACATTGGTTGAGTAATGCATTTTATTCTGTCGCATTTTATTAGTCATCTCTATTTATTTATGAGGTACCAATGGTACCATTTAATTCTATGTTTCAAATATAATTATAATTATATTTCATTTATAGCATATATTCGTGTGCCGTTACTATAGCTGTATAAATTGAAAATACTTGCATTACCTATATGCAATATATTTGTAATATTTACTTAATATATCATGCAAATGGTATGAACTGCAAGTACCTTATAGGCGATAACCAATTACAGTTTTTTCAGACTTCAGTTACATCTTTTAGTTTGTTATTGAGAATTTAGTCAGTTTAGAAAGAAAATTAACATCTATGATATTATTTATATCCCCTACGTAATATAATGACATTGTTCTGTTGTTTATTTAAAAAGAAACCACTATGAATTAAATTAGTCACGAGAGAAATATTAGGTTATCAAGTGTTTTTTTTATGCAATCATTATTCAATCGCATATTGTTTAGATTGTTTAAATAAATTTATCTGAACATTTTAAATTCATACATAGTTATTGCGAGTTTAAATAAAAATGGCATGTACCTATTGGAATAAAATCAGAATCAATTATTTATATTTCATGCAAATTATCAATGACATGCAAAATGCATTAACGTTCAATCAATAATACTATTAATATCATTGTTATTCTCGTATTATACTCTTGCTTGTCAAAAACTATACAATATTATCACAAGTAAACATTCATATACAAATGGAAAACATTAACTCATATTTAATGTCGATAGCAATATGGCAAAATAAGAATTGGTATATACCTAATATAGACTCAGACTGTTTAATATTTTTCTTATCGCATTGAATTATTCACGTAGTTTTGATAAATTATGCATTATTGCAATGTATCTACTACCTAATGTGTACTATAATAGTAATATAGATGCAAGTGTACTAAATAGGTCGCTTAAATATTCAGCTGGTCATTTGTATATTTTTTACTCGAAAGTAAACGACAATTTTATATTTGATTATGCATCATCGCCGAGTTTCTATATTATGCTGTTTGAAGTACGCACTTTTTTTAATGGTTTTTATATAACAGTACACCTATATTTGTTATTAGCACTTATTTCAATATTATACTCAAAGAGTTCCAGACGACTCATTTCCTTCGCGTCTGTCATATTGTATCCAATGTTAAATTGTTGACTAGTTATAATATAGGCAACAAGATCATAAAATGGACCAAAGCACACGGCCCCTGCAAACAAACGAACACACATGTTTAGCAGATGCACATTACAATTTTTTATTTAATTACCTATGTCCTATTCCTATATAGTTACTTTTTTGATTGTGGATTTTTAAGACAACACGTTGTTCAGTCACTGTAATCATACCTAGAATGATATGAGAATAACTATTATTAAAAATATGAAAAAATGATATTCATGAAACTCTTATAGTTTTTTTTAACAATTAAATACTATTATACAAATAGCATATTTATAATTTTTTTTTTTTTATACTAAAGTTGGGATCCAATAGGAGTCCGGGATTAGTTTTAAGTAACTTTTTATATATTTTAGTTATATCTATAATCTTTGTAAATTTTTATTACGAAAAGAGAAGCATAAAAGAGTTAAACAAATTAATAGGAACATTATTATTATTTTTAATACATATTTATTTTAATTTCCAAGATAAGACGATATATATTATTACAGTTTTGTACGCGTGAACTTTAAGCTTATGTCTGCATATCGCTGTATTCACTATTCTGCATTCTTGTATGTCTAGTTGATTGATAAATTTGTTTTTATAAATTAACCTTAGATACTTTACTTAATGTTCGATCGTTTTAAACAAGTGAACTATAGTAAATTACTCGTATCATATATTTGTATGTTGTGATTGGTGTAAATCACTTGGTGAAATCAAATAAAAGTAGATTTAATTATCTCGTCTATATTGGTGTATAATTTAATCTTTTTCTACATAGTTATTACATTATGTTATAGATTTGATTGCTTAAATTACTACAACTTATTGTACAATTTAATATTTATAATATACAATATTTGCACTTGTAAAATTTCTTTATATAGATGTTTTAGTGGTAGGTACCGAATATTTATTTAAAAAAAATGTAGATTTTTATAGTGCACAGATTTTAATATACTTAGGTAAAGTTACTTCCACCGTGTGGAGATAATGTCCATATGAATATGATATCTGCATTATATGTATATATATTAAGATAAAATTTTTTTTCTAATGTAGGTTACAGTCATTTCGTGACCTCATATTTACTTTTAAAAGACTCAAAATCTACGAATTCGTAAATCAAATTTTCTTATCTTTGTCTTAAAAAATTTTCCTACATTTAATGGCTTACATTAGAACAGCAATCTGTGGCTATAATGAGGTAAATGTTTATCTACTAGATTATTATAGTATAACTGCAATGTTAAAATATAGTAAATATTAACTATTAATAATAGTAAGTCGGTGTGTAAAATATTATTCATATATTATTATCGCAAGCAGAAATTGCATGAAATCAATGACCGTTTATTCGATTAGCTCCGGTTTGACAATATACTATTATTTGTACTCGTATATATATACACGGCGGACACATGTAAATTTGATTCACTCTAGTGTTTATATAAAACTTAGACAGACGGACCCTGTTGGGGTCATGGTCTAATATATATATATATACGTATACTATTATTAATATTTTACTACGATAGTAATATTATTAAAGTATTTTATGTTCGTACGCACATTGTGCTGGAGTATCTGTGACCCATCATCCGGAACGCGATGTGCATGACGACCAAGAAAATCTTAACACTGTTGCGGCTGTAGCACACAATAAACTGCGTATGTATATGTATATTATTTTACGAAGACACCTCTCGAAGGTAGAAACGTGTTTTTAAGAGAGAAAAGAGATCAGGACCGACAACAGAAAGAGACGACCAGCGGTTGTGAGGCAACCGCGTGAGTTGTTGCTGGTTTGAGATACGAGAAAAATGCACATTCACGCTAAAGGGCGTGTATATTATATTATTTGATATATATTATGCATTCTGTCTATATAATAATATTATTCTTATTATTATAGGATTCACGATTGTTGGTACCACGTTTACTCGCATACAAAGGCTCTGAAGAATTTTTTTTTAAGCAGACCATACTTATTTTCCTTTAAAACTAACTTAAGTATCCTGACGGATCCCTTACTATGACATTATAATATTAGCTAATAATATTTTTAAAAATTACATTACATTTTATGATGACGCGTGGATAATGCCACATACGTCACAGCAGCGATAACAATGTTATTATGGACTTATTATATATATATAATATATGTCACATCCACATAGTGAAACCAGTCATTTCATGAACTGGATATCCAAGAAGTGAAATTCGTTCAGATTGTAAATTTTGACGAAAATACATTATAATATGGACATCCATTTCATGAAATTGACAATACCTATGCATATTGTGTACCTACTTTGTATAATTATTATAACAATTTTTTTTTTTTTTTGTTATTTACCAATAAATTATATTATATTTTATTTTAATTATATATTATATTTTATTAATGGCAGTGTTACCTATAAAGTATAATAAAATTATGAAATAATATCCTTATTATTTATTTTTTCATGGCAATTGATTATGATATAGACTATTTACATTTAAATAGCATGTTATTTTCATAATAGGTATGCACTCTCACTTGATTGGCAAGAAGTTTTTGCCTTACACAAACAACTTAGAGGGTGTCTAGAACATGTCATAATCAATCAATCGTGAAAAAATAAATAATAAGGATGTTTTTTATAGTAATTCTTCATAGGTAACATTGTCGTTTATAAAATATAATATACAATTATGTATATTGTATAATAATATAATATTATATTTTGTTATATTATTTATTTTTCTTTTTTTTTTAATGAAAAATAAATTAAGATATGATATAATAAATATTATATATATGGTGTATGAAGTATAAAAAAATATTTAATATTATAATATAATTTATTGATAAATAACGAAAAAAATTGTCTCATAATAATTACACAAAGTAGGTACACCATTTAGGTATTATCCATTTCATGAAATGGATGTCCATATTATGTATTTTCGTCACAAATTTCACAATCTGGATATCCAGTTCATAAAATAAGTGATTTCATTATGTGGATGCGACATGTATATACTTTATATCCACATTTTAATTAACAGTATTTTTTTTTTTTTTTAATTTACTCGTTCACATAATTAAACTATTATAATATAATATTTTATTATTGTATTGCAGTTAATTAAAGTCAACTAATATAATATTATATATATATAATCTATAAGCATATGCACAATAGATAGTAGTTGCATAACAATATTTTATAAATCTTTGGGACTGTAATTCCGTAAAGCTCAATAAGTTCATCGACACAAATATTATCAGAGGCCCTAGCAGCATTAATGACCTGAAACGGCTAAAACCTATGACTAGTATTGACCACACAGTGTATAGTATCCTTAATACATTATTTTATTATATACATATTATATTGCATTATATACTGATATAATACGACCGTGGTTATAACGGGTAAGGTGATTTGATTTGTAAAATTAAAAAAAAAAAGATCTAGTCGTAAATTTTATAAAGTTAAATACTTAAATATAGTATATACACCGCGAGCAAGGCAAATGTTCAAACTTTGAACTAAATCTAAAATATGTAGGTAAACTACAATTGATGACTATGACGTATTGGTTTATATAAAATAGATATTAGGTATACTATAGTTAATATTGATATAGGTATGCATGCTCACTAAAAAAATTTAAATACTTTATAATCTAATCTAATATTATCTGTTATAAAATATTGTTTGTATTTAGTTAAGTATTTAAAAATGTTATTGCCAGGTAACTATAACTCATTTTTGACAATGATGTAGTACTAATATTTTAAGAGTAGATAAAATAACATTTTATCTACTCTTAAAATATATTTAAAATATTTAAATTATTGATCACTAACTATGATTTTTACTGTCAATTATTGTAAGTTATCTTGTTAGTGAATAGAATATAAATTATTATAATAAATACATATTAAATACTCATAATTAATAGGTAATACACAATTAAATAGTTTTTGTCGTTTTTGATGTATTATGTAATATGAAACTGTTTAAAATATAAGCATAAATCTAAGACCCCAGCAATTAAAAGAGAACTAGGTCCTTTCAGTGGACGATACGGAACCAGGTGGCAGTATTATGGTAAACATTTCCCACCCGTTCCTTGTTTTTTTTTTTTTTTTTTTGGCGAAGAAAAAAGAAAGGTCCTTTCAGTGGAAACTTTTATATCTTCTTTATGTAAATAAGTTGTAACTCTAGTCATCACTAATAATAAAGAAACGGATTTTTAAGTGATAAAAAAGTCAAAATATTTATTTTAAATTTTATTAAATTTATGATCTTGTTATCTTTTTAGAAACAAATGGATACGACATATATTTGAAGATTTTTAATCTTAAACATACGTAACTGTGGTTAAGTCTCAAAATTAACTTGCAGCGGCTGAAAGAGCGTTCAACGTTGATTGAGGATAATGAAGTATATTTTATACTTGATATATCAAATGGTGTTTTCATTGATGTATTTTCATTTTTATTCAAAGAATATTTGTAATAGTTTTCATGATTTTAAACTGACATTTTTAGCGAGTTCATAATTTAATTTATTTTCTATGATTACTCCGGATTCTCCTTGAGCTTTATTTTATTTGTTTGCTCCATTTTCCACTATCGAAAGACTTTCAGTAATTGTTAGACTTGAAGTTTCTAATTTTTTCATTACTTATTACCAAAAAACAAAAATTTGCGGAAATATTTGCTAAATTATTTTTCAGTTCATTATTTTGCAAAATATAGTAGCTTTTATAATAGAAATTGTAGACTGCAGTATCTGAATCAAAATTTCCAACATAATAATGGTTATTGTCAATATTTCTTTAAATTTTAAAATATAAACCTACGTATAAAAAAACAAAATGTTTAAAAATATGTATTTACATTAAAATATGTGAAAATATGTAAAATAAAAAAGTGCTATTTTATTCAGGGTGTTACATGAAACGTACTTGTTTTTAATCAGAATCAAGAGAACTGCATTCAATAAAATTATGTATATCTAAATAAAAATCCACACCAATCATACTTATCATGTAGATCGGCACCTATCAGTCGATAAAAGTGTATGTATATTGTATATATAAATAATTTTGTCCCTTATAGAGTTAAAACTTATCAAGTATTATCCCCAAATTCTTTAAAAACACGTCATCCCCTAACCGATTTTTAAAATAATTTTAGTTAATAAAATAAATTTATGGGTTCGTTAATAATCAAATTTAAAATATTTAGTACATCAGTATTACATTTTTATAAATTAAAATGAAATTATTCATTATTCGTTTATCAATTTATTTTTTAGATAGAATAATTAAAGAATATATGACTAGTTTTATGTACTAAAAATAAAATAAAAATTAGGAAATGGCTCTTAGTGATAATATGTTATCGTGTTTACTATAAATTTATAATCTATACAATTTTACTCTTGTTTGTAATGGTAATTGAAAACTGATCAGCTTGTAGGACAAAAAGTTGTTGTAGATAAAACTATAATAATATATTATCATAATAACTTAACCATATTTAAAATATTATAAGTAAACACATTATAACATTTATACGTTACTGTTATTATTTTAAATTTTTACTTAACATAATATTTCATTACACCTATATGATTTTATATTTTAGACTTTGAGCAGAACAATAAATGTATTAATTTTACAATAATACGTATGTGTGTATTTTTTGTCTATTTTCATGATAAGAATTCAATAAAATATTTCAATTTTCATTTTGAGGATGGTTTTGGATAAAAAATTGAATCTAGTTTGTATTTTAGAAAGGTCAAAATCCAAAATGTCCCGTATTCTTTTTTATAATTGAAAAAAAACAAACAAAAAACGAGAATTTTTACGCGAATCAATTATTATTAAAATAATTTTAGTATTGTAACCATAATTAATAAAATTTAGACCGTTTTCATTCAGTAATTTTTCATCATATATAATGGGTTTTCATAGAATTCAAATTTAACAAAATCTATTATGGTGATTTTGATTTACTCAATAATAAGTTTCATTCGACATTTAATGTACTTCATTTCAACAATTACTTGCCAACCCTTTTTATTTAATATTTTAGTTTTTAAAAGTACATGAACTTTAAATACGTATAATAGTGAAAGTTCTATACAACAAACTTCTATTTAACGACATTTTTTGTTTAAAGAAATATGCTTGAGAACCAAATTGATTTAATTTCATTCAATGAATTTTTTTATAAAATAATTTTTTTATTGCTGATGAGACTTCATACCATAGAAATTTCACTGTATTTTATTTCTATTTTATTTAAAGTTTGTAGTAATTATCTTCACGATAAAATGTTGAACATCAGACTCGTGAGAGATTAAGAATAATGAACGATGCAGTTAGAAAGAATTTACATAATATATCTAAATATCTAATAATAACAATTGGCTAAGCCAAGTTTTCTATCTATGTTAAAGAATTACAAAAAATATCATACCACTAGCATAAAGTTCTGTAAAAAAAAAAAAAAAACAATAATAATAATAACCTTCTATATTTTGAATAAAATATTTTATTATTATGAAGAATAACACTTTTTGTATACGATTAAATGACGTCATTAATTTTGCATAAAAATGTATGTAGGTATGCATATTTAAGTATTTCACACATATAAGTTTATGATAGGTACCAATAATTGTAACAATAATATAAAAAATAAACAATTTAAAAGACGTATTTTTTTTGTAATTATTAAAATATACAGAAAAGTAAATTGAATCTTCCAATTTATGTATAAATTATTACTACATGATGTATACATTTTTTTTCTTAAAGTTCAGAATCATAAATCATAATGTGTATTAAATATTTTATATATTTGTACTCATTTCTATATGCATGTATGCATATATAGTATAAAATAGTGTATACAAGAACCGTTCGAATTTAAATAATTAAATACCCATGTCAGCTTAAACATTATATTCTTTTTCATTTTTCTTTATTAATTATAATATTTTAATAAATTTATTGATATTTTAGTCTATTTACGACTAAATTATAATAAATTATATTTATAATAATTATAAAACATAATATTATATTATTATTAATACGGGTGTCTTACTCATAGTTGTTATATAAATAAAAACAAATTTAAAATGTTTATTCTAAATATATTTACGCTAAACCTAAATCATCAACATTGTCCTCGATCAATTCTCTTTTATTTTAGTATTTTACTATACTCTTATGGGAACAAAAAATTATATTAACCAAAATGAAAAAAAAAATTCTTAATCATAATAACCGTGAATCTGGGTCAAGTCATAATAATATCATTTTCCGCACGTATCGGTAATAACGCATAGCTAAGCATAAAGTTAAGTGGCCAAGCTATCGTGACATTGTCGTTTCAAACTTTCAACGTAAGTACGTAATCCGTGGATGTAGCTGCTATCACTAATTCTATTGACAATGGAAAAGCCAGATTATCACAAGTATTGACCGGTGGAACTTAAATTATGTCAACAAAAAAATCACAGCGATATGTTTTAAATAATATGATCTAACTATCCTTTTGAAAAGTTGATCAATTACCTATAAACTTTAGATTCAAACTTCCAGTAAGTTTTTAAGGCGTTAAATATAGGCAATATTAAGGGTTTTACGTAGTACCAGCAGTTGTGAATATAATATACCTATGGTCTATCATAATAATCATAACATGTAACTTGAGTACATGTGAAATTTATTGCGTGGTCGCATTAGAGAACGTTTATTTTTAATATTTTATTATTAGCAATAAATCATAGAAAGATATTAAAACATTATTATAGTAATAATTATAGTTGTTACTTATTAGTTATTTCATTATAATTATTATATAGAATATAGATCTCTCGATAAGAACATAAAGATTTGTATATTTATAAATATTTTACTAAATAAAGCAATTTTTATTTTTATCGCAGTGATTACGATTGTCTATTGTTAATTAGTACGTTTTTCATTGACAAAAATACATAATGTATGGCCATGTGTTGATAAGTGGAAATGTAGATTGGATAACACTCAATGGAATTAACAAAAATAAAATGTTAATATTTATGGTATTAAACTTCCCGTCTAAATTTTATCATACTTATTTAATTTTTTATTTAATGTGTATAAGAGTCAATTATATAAAAGGTATATTCTTGTTCCTGGTGGCGACGGAAATGATGAATAATATCTGATATCTCATTCATTGCACGACGAAATTACATACAAATATATTATACATATAGTATATAATGTTAATTTATACATAATATTATATTATGTATACATAGTTCTATTGACGATACAATATTATTATAATAATATCCGTATAACAGGTAATAACGAGAGATGCTCTCAAAAGTTTGATATATTTCTTTTGTTGAAGTTACGAGTAAAAAATATTTTTTTTAAATGGAAATAAAATACATTAAAATTATGAAATATACAATAGCAATTTTCACAATTTGATGAATCCACGCTATCGCATTTCCGATATCTTCGCTGCAGTTATACACACGTTCTTTTTATGTACAATGATTACATACTCTCGACGGTACTATTTATTGAAATTGAACAGATCAATACACTGTCTTACCTAAGAATATTTCTAAATAGTAATTTACATGTTACATATACTGGTCGTATATATATATATACATTATATATTGTGTTGCTGACATTTATACAGATTCAAGGTTAAATTTACTTACCTGCCAATGAAGTAATATTATATTACACAGCCACAAAGTTATTTAAAATGTACTACTTAGAATAGGCGATATTCTAAACAGCACTCGGCTATATGATATAGTGAACATATTTGTTCTTAGATCGTGGAATGAATTGCGCGCAAGTGCGTGCTACTCGTCTTGACACTATTTTTGTTATTATCTACAAACCGCGACGTTATAGCTGCTGGAGTGTTAAAAAAGTGTATTTATGCTGAAGTAATTGAGAATAAAAAACCAGATTCGATGATCATTCCGGTGAAGTGCAACAGTGCAGTATGAAACAAAAACGATAAAAAATAATTAACAAATAAAAAAAAAAAAACAAGTGGATGGAATGAAAAATAGATTATCCATACTCGTGCGTAATTGAGCGTATTACTCGCGTTGCCGTTACGGAAACTATACGGTCGGCCAAACACGCATGCATTGTTATTTATTACTGTATATGTCGTATATTATGATATGTACCACGTAGTAGTAGTAATATTATATAGTAATATAATAGTAGCTGTAGTATCGTAGTAGTAGACAGTAGTAGTAGTAATAGTAGTAGTAAACGGTACCTACCTACTATTTACTAACTATATAGTTATAGTACTATATATTATATGTCGTTGTCGTATCGGTAGTTGTATTGGGGTGGGGATGGATGACGGTGTACGAGACGGACCATATTATTATTATTACTACATACTACTGCTCGTACTACTACTACTACTACTACTACTACTACGACGACGACGACGACGACGTACACTTTGCGCGCGTAGTATTATACCTCTCGGTGGCGGCGCCTCCTCCGGTATGCGCCCCCCCGCTGAAGTCGTCGTCCACCCGTCGGTAAACGGATGTAATACTACGCGTGGCGTAGTAAAAATAAGAAAGACGACTGAGAGAGAGAGAGAGAGAGAAAGAAACCGAGTGAGAGAACGAACGGAACGACGAAAATAATAACCGGAGCCGCGTGTGTACGACGACTACCGGTTTCCCCGCGCCAGAATCCGAATAGAAGACGTATTGAAGCGGTGGTGGTGAGTCATCGTCACACGCCGAATGTGCTGGCGGTAGTAATATTGTAAGAGAACAACAACAATATTATTATTACAATACTATAAGTATGTATATAATATATACAATAGTAATAATAATAATAATAATAACTATCGTCGGCGAGCAGTGACGTCACCGATAAAAAGGGTATCCGCGGCCAGCGATGAAATCTGTGCGCCGGAATAATAATTATTTGAAAAAAAAAATAAAATATTATCGAAAATGCTAGCAGAGACTGTATTATTAGATATTTAGTGAATACTGTGTAACACGTCTACCGCGTCTGCCGACCTGCATCGATCCCGACGAAATTTAATAAGAACCGCGTAATGATAACGATAAAGAAAAACGAAGAAGATACATTTTCGGGAGAGGGGTAGGGGTCCGGTTTTATTATTTTTTTTTCTATCCCGAAAGAATGCGGTTAGGGCAGTAGTATTACACACACTCACACTCAGACATTATATATTATAATATACATACATATATATATACGCCAGTGTGTGTGTGTGTACTTTATTACTCTTCGGTCTTCGGCTCCGGCGCGAACTAAACAAAAACGACCAATGCGATCGTTTGGAACGATAGCAGTTTACGTCGGTTTTATAATATGTATACATATATATATATTTTTTTTATTTTTTTTTTTTCCATCTACGCACAAATACAACAACAAAGACCAATGGACAAAAGGATCTCACACGCCGCCGCCGTCACCGTCGTCGACGACTGTGCGTTTCTCTTTCTCTCTCAGTTTTGTCTTTCTTTCACTCAGTCTCGGTGTGGGGTGAAAGTTTAAAAATAACAGATCACACACCGCTGCAGTGTGTACGTGTGTATGTACGCCATGCCGCGCCGGAGTCTGACCAGTGGCGGCGGAGGAACTGCAGAGAAACGACGAGAAATAATAATTTATATAAAAAAAAAAAAAAAACAAAGAAATTCCACGGCCCATAAAATATGTGCCCACGTTTTTTTAAATACACGTTCTAATTTTATCTTTGGCATTCAATCGGTTATTTTTTTTATTCTCGACAGTTTAGGATATATTTTAATTATTATTCTAAACGAACGTTGCCGCGTTGTTCAGACAACAGTACAGCATAGATTTTGTTTATTTTAAGTTTTTTACACGATCGCGTAATGTACTGATACTGATCTGGAATACTATAATACTAAGAGTATAATATGACGTAATGTAAATAATTATAACACTATATCGGTACTTGGGCTGTATTCGAATTCCCCTTTGCATCGCTACACCATAGTATCATACGTAGTGCGTACGTTGTAGGCGTTGTAGCTGACATTGGAATTTCGATAAAACCCGTTTATACGTACGTTCGCCTCTTGTATGCCTATTATACACTGCCAAACTCTTTTTTAACATCGTCGTGTATGCCCATTATATGTATATTATATTATTGTAATATTGTAATAATGTAATGTACTACTCGTAGAATAACATCGAAACGACTGTAAAATACGATGTCTGGGAACTAGATGTACATAGCTAGGATTAAAATTCCTAGGGACAAGCTCCACCCCTGGCTAAATTTATATACCAATAAATGAAATGGGAATTTTTTCCCTACTGGCTTGGCCCATGCAACACATTTTTAGACAAATTATATGAAAGCCCACACAATTGTAAGCTAACAAAATACTCGTGAGACTGCAGTGTGTTTGCGTAGCATAAATTATTTACGTACTTATGTTTTATACTTTCATGCTAAAAAATAATATAGAAAAAAAATCAACAAAATATTTAAGATATAAAAGGTAATATTGCATAAAACAAATTTTTTTGTATAACATTAATTAGCTCTAAATAATGGTGTTCAGCGGAAATTAGTGCTCGATTTTTTCCACCAACTTCACACACCTTAATATGTTTTAGATTCGGAATGAAGAGATGAATAGTACATTGACTTTAAAGGGATGAGTGTATAATTTTTAATTTTTTTTTTGTGCTTGTCATCATCACGTGAAACATTAAAAATGTTTCAATATGTGGGTGAAAGAATAAAATAATATTTTAACGAAATAGGATATTTACTTGTATGTAGTAACCATTTTTGTTATTTCGCTTTATAATTCAAAAAATATTAGTTCATACTTCGTAGTAACTTAAACTTTTCCCTATTACTTTTTTATGTATTGCTATACACTATTTTAATATTTCCAAAAATTCAGAGTAATTTTTAGCTATTATAATGGCTATTTTAAATTTTCTATTTTTTTTTAACTTAATGCTACAAATGCATAGAATTTAATAACTATCGTATATTATATTTCTAATATAAATCATAAAATAATTATATAAATGTGTAATTATCGAAGAGAAATTTTGGCGTGGACGTCTAATGTCTATGACAAACGATATTTATGTTTCAATACTCATACATTTTTGTATTACTTAGGCTACCTTTTTAGGTGGATGATATAGAGGGACTAAGAACCAAGAATAGTTCTATTCCAACATCGATGCATTTGCTGTAAAGCATCTCTCTATTTACTTGCGCATGTTAAAGCTCTGAACTTAACGAGTTTATTATTTCATCTTACAACTCATCAATGTATAATTATAATTTATAACAATATGTAGTTAGTAGTTAACATAATTCATAATCAATAAAATATAAACAAAATAATCTAAAATAATCAAACGTAATATTTTAATTTGAACTGTCAGGATTCAGGAACTGTAAAAACAACATTTTTGACAAATATTAATATAATGAACTACTAAATTATCTACGTAAAATTTCTGATAAGTCTGTAGATTGTACACACACTACAAGTACACACAACATAGTATTATGTACATGTAGTTGTAAATAATTCAATTATATGAACACTTATTTAATTAATTTATATTCAATATCCAGTATCCACCCACGTACTTTTTTTGATAAATTTAATTTTTATTATTCTGAATCCGTAAATTCATAAATATGGATAATAAAAATTAAAAATACGATTTACAAAAATCCTTAGATTTTATAAACCTATTTTCTAAAAATAATTTAGTAAGTCCAAGCATAGGATTCTTTAAAATCAGACCCATCATAGTCATATTAATACATTATTTAGTAATTACTTATTATTAACCTATTATATCAAATGTTAACATCAAGTGTAACACGATTTTCGCACATGAAAACATGTATACATATTACATATATTATAATATAATATGATCAATGATTTATCATTATATAGGTTTCCTTATTATTGCTATTAGTTGTTACCAATAATTTATGATAATTGTTATTTATTATCGCGGCTTATTTTTTTATATTTACATTTTATCAAAATTTATCTAAAAACATCAAAGTCAAACATCAGTTGTAGTGTTATTTTTTTATTTGAATAAAAATGAGTATTTCGCATATAAAGTAAATTATTAATCATTATGTACAATAATATAGGTGGAATACTTGGAATAAATATAATTTTTTATGTACCACTAATTTATGAATTATGATATAATTATGTACAAATGTACAATATGCATATTTGAGCTTATGAGTTTATTATTAAACGTGGTAATTTAAAATATTTATTAATGCTCATTCATCAATTTTTTTTTTCATTAAATTAACCTTATGTATGTATTTTATTCAATATTATAACTTGATTAACATCAATTTATCTATAGTGTCCATGCCTTTAGAAGCTTATGTAAATAAGTAAATATAATAAAAAGAAATTAAATCAATTAGAGTCGAATAATTTTATTAAATGATAATGTTAAACCTATAAAATTATAATATTCGTACATAGGTAATACCATTGAGTATATCTATACTCAAAAGTACTCAATAGTATATTATATATACATATATGAACATGTAACACACTAACACATGCGACATATTAAAATCTATCATATTTACGATATTGAATACTATACATATCTGTGTTTCTATACAAGCAGATGTTATGCAAATGTTTAGTAGTTTTGTTTACATTTAATCAATAAAAAACATAGGCCTAATAGTTTTAAAATATTAATATTAGTTAAAAGAATGTGATGAATATGTTTTGTTACGTTGGTACTACTTGGCGCAATATAGGAATTATCTACTTAGTGTATATTAATTAGATGAAAGTTCAAAGCTGAATTTGGATGTCAGTCATCTCTGATGCAAATTGGATCACGTTAGGCTATCATCCTCGAGCGGATCTAATAGGCCCCTTAGTGTATTATTTTAACTGTTCCTTAATCCTCGGTTTTATTAAGTGCGAATATTACTGGTTAGATGATTAGATAGGGCATCTGCCTGTGAAGTGCACATTATTATATGACTAGGGTCTAGCGTGGTATTTCAAATTTGATACCGGTATCCGGTATTTGTTTATTACCGGTATCAACGGCTTAACTGATAATTACCGAAACACGGCATATCTGTATTCTGAAATACCAAAAATACTTTCAGTCATAGTTTAGGGACTATCAATGATAATGCGCATTTAATAATAAAGTAGGTACATGCCTGTATAACATACGCGATAACTATAAATATAGCAATAATTAACAAATCATATCATGAGAATATTACCAAAAAAACTACAAAAATATTAACGAGTAAACTAAACCATAAATAAATATTATAAATTCTTAAATTTTTAGAAATTGTCAAAATTTACGGTGACGGAGGTAACATATCATATTTATCTATATTAAAAGGTATTCAATGATGTATATATAAATTATAACTATCTCTAGGTGAACATCCTATTCTCGGCGTTTAAATCAGATAATTTAAACCGTATTTCATTTTATTTATTTTTATAATTTACTTATAATAAATTAATGATTAATTTTTTTAAATTGCGCATGTCATCACTATAAGGTTATTTATATAATGCTGCAGTACCTATCAGTTTTATAATAATACCCAAGTTCATTGAAATATTTAATTACCCGCTTACGTGAGAAATATTCAACGTTTCACTCATAAATTATGAACTGTAATAATTAATAATTATTATATTCTACAAACCGAGATAAACGATTATTATAATGGACAGGAATGAACAATATTCAAGCCAATAAGTAGATAAACAATTAACAAATAATGCAACTAAGATAGGAAATAGTATTAATAATAAACTGTATATACCTATATAAGGCTATGACCTATTAGCTATTTACTTAAAAAAAACTATGCAACTATTATTAAGTGAGTTTTACGTTTATTTATTCATGAACTGTATTTTAAATAACTCCATTTATTGGTGCATTCATTTTTTGCTTTTTGTATTAGTTTGTTTACTAAAATTGTACAAATACAGAAGCTATGTAATGAAATTGAATACACACATAATACCTACTGTTCAATTATAATATTTTTGACTAACTTTTATAAATACACAAAAACAATAAATAATAAATATTTTGTAACAAAATCGGTTAAAAATATTGTTAATGTTAGCATTGTTAGCAAACGTAACCAATCAAGATCATTCAAATTAATGATATTGATGTTATTAGAACTTTTGATCTTTTAGTAATAACACGAGTACTGGCAATAATAATAGCTGTGCCACACTAATCATTGAAAAAATAAGTAATAACGAAAATATTAAACATTCAATGAGCGCATATAATTAATAAACTTATGACTATATATAAAAGACACAGTTATCAGTTTACCACCAAATTTTACTATACCTATTAGATACTTGTAATAGCGTATTTATATGAAGAATTTTGGTTATTTTATCATTATTCCTCACATTTCAGTACCACGGCAATAATAAATAATAATTACATTCCAATCATTTAGTATTTTCGAAAACGTAGTCTGCTTAATGCTTCTATGTTATTAACTACAAAGATGAAATAAAATTATATGTCTGTAGACTGATATTTCATAAAGAAAAATATTTTATAAATTATAAATTCTAATAGGTTATGTCAAATAATCTTAATCATATTTATAATCATAATGTATAGCTGTATAGGTATTAGTCAAATTCAAATAATTTTAAGTCCATCTCGAAGCTTTTATGAGATTCAGATATTTTTTTTAAATGTAACTCAGGGCAAAATGATTCTGTTGCCTCCATTCTCCTCTGAATTACCTTGAACTTTATAACTTACATTTGTCTGGTATACTAAGGACAACATGGATGAGGGATAGTGAAAAGTTATATCTTTTTTCAAGTATTTTTAAATCATAATGTTTAACTTTTAGATCTTTTAAATTAAGCTGTATTTGACTGTCTAGTGTAATTTGAATGAAATGAAACGCGGAGGCCAAATACAATTAGTCTTGTAGTTAATTTTAGTTTCGGTTTTAAATCGATGAACTTACAAATTCTAAAAACTAACTTATAAGTACCTATATATAAATCGAGCTGTATAATTAAAAATTTATCTTGTGTAATTTGATTGTCTCACTTTGTCTTAATTCTCACACATAATTTTTACTTTAAGTAACTAATTATACATTTATTAAAATTCTGATTTTTGGAATTTTTATGTATACTCTAAGACTATAGATAATTTAATATATATTATCAATTACTTAAATTTATTATGGTTTTTAAGGAGTACCATTTGGTGATGTAATTAATTCTCTATCAAACAAGAAAAAATATTTTTTCGATAATTTTATTTATCCTAAATTAAAATTTGAATAAGTTGATTTTGACTAAGAATGTCAAGTGGAAAATTATTTAAAAATAAATATGGAATATGAACATTTATAATTATATGTACATACGATAGTAAAATAGTATAACAAAACAATTAATAACTTAAATGGTTGAACTGACGTCAATGGTATCTCACGTTTTGGATAGGTTACTTATATTAATATACCTATTATAAATTGTAATCAAGTTAGTACTTAATGAACTATAGCCAACGTTTTGTAATTTGTTATTCTTATGGCTAACCGCCTACACCATGTATCTACTATCCGGTGAAAAATACGTATGACTAATACACACCTAGATAAAATGTTAAAATGTTAGCAAAACTTGTTGGTATAAATTGAAAAAAAGTTGTTGATATTTTAAAATTTAACGTTTCTACTTTGCCATACGTTGTCAGAATGTTAAAAACTGTATGAAATATAAATGTTTAAATAAAAATTATATTTTATTATCTATTTGTTATGCTGTTTACTTATGAAGTCTTTATAGTTTTAAAGTGGATTCACAAGAAATTCACTAATTAAATATAATCACGTTATAAATAAACAGTTCAATTGAAAACTATTTTTGATTATTCACAAACTCTATTATAACTTTTAACATTTATAACATAGGTATGAATCGTAAGAATTGTATAAATACCTATATAATTTTAAAATGTAAGAGTACTATGCACATTGTATAAATGCATAATTATGTATAATATTTTGATAAGCAAAAACTTAAATAAGGTTATTCATTTCATGAATGTGCATGTTATGATTTGCTTAAATTATTTTACTAACACTAAAAACAAATTTGATCTATTTTAAATGCCACCCGCTCACTATAATAGATAAACATTCAACTGATTAATAATATATATGTTATGATGAAGTATGTTATATACAATATACATTATTTATACTGCAATACCTATTTAATATTTATATTACATATGAATTATATAATTTATAATATGCAAGAAGGTACAATTATCAGTAATTTTAATAATTAAGTATGGTAATATTAATGTTGATAAGTGTCTAAAGATTTAATATAGTTTTAAAAAACAAAATAAAAATAATTATTAATAAAAGTCATAAGTATTATACAATAAAACAGTGTCTATCTACATATTTAAATCCATTGAATATTGCTTATATTTTTTTATTAAACTAATTTAATAAATGGTTTTTGATTAGAGTTCTAGTATCTAAAATTCTTTACTTACTCCTACTCAAAACAGTGATACACCAGTACTTATTTTACTGTAAAAGTGATTGTATCATACTATCATTGAAACATATTTAAGGAGGTACCAAAATTTAAACATACTGTTTTTATAAAATTCGATATATGAAATATGATTAATATGAAAGGAACACGTGTACGAGTGTTCGAGCTATGTTGTTGTAGTAAATTAATAAATGATTACTAATTGCATATACGATATAGCTACCTATGATAAATTCATAACTTCCGTACTCACATAGGATAATATTATGTATTATCTTATTATTGGTGTCACATGCGAGACCGCTTTAATGTTCGCTAAAAGACAAACATACCTAAATAGTTTTTAATCATCATATCGTTTAATCTAATCCTTTAATGAGACTTCTGAAAACTGATATGATATGTTTTATAAATTATTCTAAATAGCAAATTTTTCTCTTTTTTAAAATTTTTTTTTGATATTTGGTTGAGAAATATTTATTAAAAATGTTTTTAAATAATAGTTTAAAAGAGCAAAAATTTAAAAAAAAAAAATTCGTCGTTAAATGGTTTTCAATATTTGTGTCGAATAATAGAATAACTTGCAATGATATACAGAAATTGATACTTTTTACATATAATAATTGTCTTTGAGAGCCGTTTTAATTAAAACTTAAAACTTTATTGAAAAAAATATTAGTATTTCTACAAATTATTTGAATAGTTTTTTAAAAAAAATATTTACCCATGTATAATATGTATAAGTTAAATTATATAGATTATGTAATTAAATCCATTGGTCATTACTATGTTATTTTTTTAAGCACGTTTTGAAATTAACATATACAATAAGGAGCAACTTGATGCTTAATTTTCAAATACTCATAAAAATTAATGTGATATTTATTTTTTTTTAACATGAAAATAATTTATACTTATGAGAAATCTTGTATTAAATTTTCAAGTTTTTTCAATTAGAACAAACATTTAATCAACATAAATCGTACACTGATTTAAACTTTGAAAATTTCAAATGCCTTTGATTTTTGATACTAATAATATCTCAAAAAATCATATATATTTCAATATTTTTATTATGTTCATAAAATGCTGATATTTTATAAAGTTTGGTAGACAATTTCAATTATTTTTTCATGAAATAGTATTGTAATTTTAATATTTCATAGGTTAAATTTAATATGGGGCAACAGCATCAATCATTAAAACTTAATTCATAAATTTTATGTAATTATTTAATAATAATAAAAAGAAAATAATTATATTTATAAATAGTATAAATTAATTTAATATTTAAAAAAAAATTTATCACGCATGTACATATTATGTGATGATCATAAAGTAGTCGTTTAAATTATACAATATGCCCAATTTTAATATTAAATATTTAAAAAGGTATATTTTTTAAATTATATTGTATTATTTAGGAACATACTAAATATTAACATTCTTTTAGTAAATTATTGATGTTGTTGTCTATTTATTGTTAAATATTAATTAGTTATTCTTATTACTAATAAATAAATATATTGTTAGTGTCATTTTCAAATTTTACTATTGTTTTAAGTCTGAGGTAATGGAGAATTTGATCTTATTTTTTGAATACATGCTTATCATTACTCATATTTTGCATAATTGCAAAACGAAAATTTTGATTAATTTGTGTCATCAAATTTAAAATATAGTTTTCATAATCCTGAACTTTAAAATGATATCAATACTTTAAAGTAGTTCTTAATAATATAAAATAAAATAAAGGATTTATTTGTGACTAGGGGCTCGGTTTTAATTCAAACAGTTATAGAATATGAACATATTTATGCATCACAATAAATATATTGTTTGTGAATAATTTTTTAATTCATATAAATACTTTGAAAATTATATTGAGTATTTAAAGATGTATTTATTATGACAAAATTGAAATTTCATTATAAAGAATTATAAATTTGTAATTGTATATACATATATAATTGAGTCAAGTTAAAATTATTTCATTTAATATTTATAAAATATTAAACCTGTATTTAATAAAATGTAAAGCTTGTATTACATTTTACTCAAATATGCAATAAGATTATATTAGCTTTAGAGATAGGTATTTTATTCACTATAAAAACAGAATATAGTATGTATTAGAAAATATTTATAATTTATGGTTAATCAAAATTATTTAAAATGTAGAAAAAATAAATAAATTGTGTAAAAAATCGAGCTCTCATGACTATAAATAAATTGTTTGTTTAAGACATAAATGTATCTAACAAATGTAATAATAATTATATACTTGTACTCTATTGTCCAATCATGGTATTTATAATTATGCTTTGTTCAAAATGACCCCTTGCGGTTTTTCTCAAGTGCTGTTTCCGACCTAGGGTATTCTGCACTTTTTTAACTATGGTTTTTCTCAAGTGCTGTTTCCGATCAAGGGTATTCACTTACAGTGAGTTTCGCTGGTTCTAGTAAGAGTTTAAAATTATTTTAATAATGTATATTTAATATTTATACCATATTTAATATTTATAACATAACGTTTCTGTGAATACTGTATAACAGTAAAATTAGATTATTTAGATTCATAGTAATTAATAGTACCAATAAAGTAAAAATAAATAAAAAATTTTATTGCGTTCAGTAAAATTCATAATAACACAGGGTGGAATACTCGAATGGCCGATTTTAAAAATAGATTTTCCCATTAATAATTAAGATAAGAATTATTGCTAAATATTATTAATTCTAAAACAATGCTTGTCATTTACTATTTAGTATTCATGGAACAGTGGAGTGGTAAACAACGTGCTCGTCCGATAAAATTGTTTTACAAAAATAATGATTATTATATAGCCGCACTGCGTTCATTTCGTCTTCACTTTAATCTTCAACGCTATAATTCGGTACCAACTGCTAAGGCTGTTAAAATATGGATTACTAACTTCGAAAAAATGTATTTCTAAACGAAACCTGTACGAAAAAAAACCATTCGTCCACTTGAAAATGTACCACTTTTGGAAGTAATACCACCGTATAGTGGAAAATATACGAAGTAGGCTCGAGAAGAAGAGATGATTATCATTTTGAGGACATAATTTAAAAAAAAATAAATGGTAAGTTATATACTTTATTATAATAGATAATAATTAATTTTTATACGGTATTTTTATTTCATTGTTTATCTTTAAAAATTGGTTGTTTTAGTTCCTCATTCTGCAAAAAATGCATAAATTTAGGAACCCATGATTTTTTTAAACTACAGCAAAAAAATTATCATATCGTTATTTATTGTTTAAAAAAGTAAATTTCTCTAAATTGGAACTTTAAGATGTCTTTAAAAAATAATTGCTTTAATAAACTGTAATGTTTCACGATGAACAGACAATTATAATAACTTTTGTTCTATTGAACATTTTCAACTTATTATTTTTTTAAATTATCAATTGTCATTTGCGTTACATTTAAATTCATTTTTTGATTTTTTTTTTAAATTTTGTATGAACAATTAAAAAATTAAAAAAATTTTTCTTTGATATTAAAAAAAATTAAAATAGCCATTTTATTGATATAATTTTAAAAACATGTTAGCAAAAAAAAAAAAAATGAAAAACGTTCAGCCGTTTATTTTCTACGATTTTATGTTATTTCAAATAGATTTTCTGGATAATCGATAATGATTAAAATTTAAGCAAACTTCAAAAATTCAAAAATTATTGAATCAACTTTAATAAAAAGCTTTGGGTACCAAAATTTTTTTAAAAATTGAATTTACAAAATGGCTATCTTGATTTTTTTAAATATAAATTTTATAATTTTTTAATTTTTCATAAAAAAAGGTAAAAAAAATCTAAAAATATTTTAAATGTAGCAAAAATGACAGTTGTCAATTAAAAAAAAAAAAGTTGAAAACATTCAATAGAACGAAAGTTATTGCAATTGTCAGTCCATGTTGAAAAAATCAGGATTTTTATATTTTAACGTTTAAATATAAAATATTTATGATTTTGTAGTAAATTTTAAAGTTTTTTTTCTCACAAAAAAATTTTAATTGATATTTATCAAAAAAAAAACTAAAAAAATTGAAAATTTCTTAAGTCAACAAACAGCTCAAAAATAGTTAGAGCATTTTGAAAATTTTATCGCAAATAAAAAACGATAATTTAAACATTAGGTTAAAAATTTCACGTATCTACAGTTATTAGTTTTTAAGATACATAAATGTAATGAAATACTGACATTTCACTGCAGAACAACTAAAAAAAAAACCTAATTAAAACTAATTACTAATTAAACATTAAATGTTTAAGCACTAGTGTAAAAAAAAAAAAAAAATAATGTAAAAATTATAAAACCTAGTTTAAGTGAATATGAGTTAAATATCAAATGTCCAGACATAAGTGAAAAAAAAAAATAATGTAAGATAAAAAAACCCTATGAGTAATGGTTTCAAAAAAAAAAAAAATTACAATTTATAAAGTATATTATGAAAAATATCAATAGTCAATGAGTTAGTATCATATAAAAACTAGGGCTTGCATTTGAAAAAAAATTGTTTTACGTTGTTTACAATTAAAACGTTAAACAAATTTTGAGTTAATTGTTATTCAGAATTAAAATTTTCAATAGATTTTAAAAATCATAACTATTAAATAATTGAAAATTATATATTTAATTTAATGATATACTATATTTAACGTTTTGCGTTATGTTTAGACTGTTTAGTTTTATGATATATTATTATATATTTTGTATTTATTTATATATGTTTATCGTTTTCCGTTATAATTACGTTACAAATCTCAATCGTCTTTTATCAAATATAATGTTATAATCATTACATTATTATAACGTTTGCAAGCCTTGCTAGAAACTAAAGGATAAGGCTAGTCTATGGGAACGCAGAGGCCTTTGATGAAGCTGCCAGCCTTTGAGTGAGTTGATCTCATCATTTCTTTCGCCAGTGCATACGCACTCACCACCCGAGTATGAGTTTCAACACAAGATTTTGCAAGCAATAACTGGACCTTTTCTTTTCAATAAGTTAAACCAGCGATGTTTTTAAAATTTCTTATCAAAACTATTAGCATACTTGACCATTGAGAAAGATAAGAATTCTTATCTAAATTAGATGTGACAATAGGTGTGTAATTAATTCATTAAATCTTGAACATAGTTACCTACTATAGGTACAAAGTTCATCACGTCAAACAATAGTCAATAATGAATTTATTAATAAATTACTATATATTACTATTATTTATTACCCATCAGGTCTTCAGAAACCAGACGTTTAATAAAAATCGTAAAGATTCATAAAAATAAATAACCCTATTATTATATGACATTTAAAATATAGGTTGTCATTTAAAAATAATAAGTTGATAGTGGTTTCACTATTAAACATAAACGTGAAAAAAATAACATTTTTATATAATTCTAGAAAAGCATAAAATTAAACATTTTGAAAAAAAAATTGAAAAAGTCTACCCATCAAGAAATAATTAGTGTTCAATGATAAAAATAAATAGTCATACTGTATACCTATGTAATATGTAACGTGATTAATGTTTTTAAATTATATCATTAGACATTATTTTTTTATAGGACTTGTAAAAAAAGATATTGATTAGATTACTTCATGGCTGTTTAAAAGATGAATTTACAATTACTTAGTATAATCACTCTAGATATCAAAATTATATGAGATATTAATGATATATCATATCATCCATATTTGAAAATTAATTGAAATTATTAATTTCACTACTTATTAACATTATGAAGCTGACTAACAAAGGAAAATAATTGTTATTTATAAAAATGTATACGAGAGAACAATTTTAAAGTATATATATTTGCTCAGGTAGAAAATTTTAATAATTTTATAGGTATAATTTGTATTTTAATCAACTTTTGTAATAATTATTTTTATTTCTGTATTATCAATACTATAGCAACTATGTCTAAGTTTGAGTTTAATATTTTACAAATTTTAATTGTGAGATAAACTTATAAATTACTATAGTTTAATGAAACATGATGGTAAAAACAACCTGAGTTTAAATTAAAGTTTTCCAAACACATTTATTTTTAAGAATAAGAGTAAGTGTATTGTACAAGTAAGAATAATTTATAATATATAAAATTGTATAATAGTATTCACAAAATTAATAAACTACGAAAACAAAATTATTAATATATCTGTATGATAAAAATGTTATTTCAAAATTGATCAATACAAAAACATAATTTAACATTAAACATACAAGTATAATTTTGTTTTTTATTTATTATAAAACAAAATTATACATTTAATAATTACAATTGTAGATCAATAATTAGTATCTATTTACATAACAAAAATAGAATACTTTAGAAATGCATTCTTAAATCTCACAATGTTGTCAGATGGAATTACAACAGCCATTTTTAGAATTTAATTATCTTCTTAAAAGAAGGAATTTCATAATTGATCACATTCATTGAAAAAAATGAATGAGTTTAAGTCTTTCTTTACTCAATTAATCTGTTTTTTTCACACGCTTTTGCTTTGGACTTTGTGCCTTTTGTTTATCTATAACAAATAAAAAAAAAATTAATATTTATTGAGTAAAAATTTCTACAATATTCATTACTCAAAATCACCAATTTATAAAGAATTTTTTGGTATCAAACTATTGAAAACTATAATAATTAAAAATGTAATGTCATATAATTAATGTTAATTTATTCATTATGAAAAAGGTTCACAGATACAGACACCTTGTGTTGGCTAGATCATAGGGTAGAAGGTTTTTAAATTTAAGAGCAATAAGAAATTACAAGGACAAATATTCTATTCTAAATAAGATTATTTAAAATTGCATAACATTAAGTAGAAACAATAAGATTTACACATCAAATGACTTGTTTATTTTTTAATTTTGGTAGATTTATGATTAATGTTTCAATATTATTGTAGAAACTAACGAGGAAGTTAAAATTTTAAAAATTATCTACTAATTTGATATAAATTATTTGCTTTTAATGAAGGTTTAAAAACCATTTCATGTTAAAAAAAATATTAGTAAATCATTATTTATTATTCAAACCATACTTTAACAATCAATCTTTTAATCATTTTTTAATTCTATCTTTATAAACTTACTTAAGTGGTTGATAACATTTTTAGGAACCCAGTCCATATCAATTTGTTTGCTACTTTTTGTTCCAGTTTCCAAATTTGCTCTAGTACGACTTGGCAGACCACCACCAACACGTTTCTTGCCCACTGAATATAGAAACTGTTGTCCACCGACCAAAAGAAGAACACAAGCTGCAGCCATTAAAACGTATAAAAATAGTGTTTCACCATCTAAACCTTCTTCAACTTCAATTATGTTTACAGTATCGTTGTATAATTTACTAATCATTTGTTTTCCTTCCTAAATGAATAAAACATTATAAAACAAAATTTATAAAATTATATAAATAAACATCTTACATAGTCTCTATAAGCAAGATTAATGCTGAGTCCAAATGGACGTCCGGCAAATGCATCAGCTGGAATGAAGGCATAGCCAAGAGTAGCCTGGGATCCTGGTGGAATTGTTTTTTCTAACAAGACGGTAGTGAAATTTTGAATGTGGAAATTGAAATCCATAGGATAACGAAGTGAAGCATCCAAAGTTTCCAAGACTAAATCATTAGATCCTTTATTGGTAAATCCCACAAGAAATTCAGACAAACGACCAGCTGGTAATTCTAATAATAAAAAAAAAAAAATAATATGTTAATTGTACATGATATAATTAATAAATAATAAGAAACTATAAGATTTATTATTGTATTATTAATTATATTTGTGGTAAATTTTTCATGATTTCATATTTTATACCTATGTAAATTTAATTTCTAATTTTGTACATTCTTGTTGGTTGACTATAAGTCTAAATAAATGAAATTGCATACAATTAAGCTTTTTCATAATATTTAAAAATTAGTATCTAAAGTAATAAAATGTTTGTCTAATCAACATTTACTTAATACTAGATTTAAAATTTAAATTAAAAATAAAGCATTAAACAATACTGTTATGAATGATAACTGATACTTAGAATTTATTAATTATTACAACTCATAACAAATGCATTAACTATTTATTATTTTTAAATTTTAAATATATTATCATACAATATGTTTAGATAAACAGAAGAATAAGTGAATGTGATGAGTGAGAAAAAAAAGATGTTTCAAAGAGTGAAGAAGCGTCTCTCAGTGGAGACAATTTAAATAATCTATATTTTTAAATAGTTTTTGAATTTTGGTTACCACTAAATGAAAGTATTAAGTTTTAAACATTGCTCAAGATGAACGCAAGGGATTTGCAATTTACCTATGCTAGCTTTTTCCTCAAACACAGGTTTGGTGAACAGTAAGTAAGTGTCAGCGTCTGTTTGCTCCAAGTCTTCGATTGTAGACTCATCGCCATCAGAATCGACTAAGCCTTGATCCTCACTGACAATCATCTCTTCGTCAACGTCGATCTCATCTTCAGCACGCGCGACACCTACAACATGCATAGTATTTAGGTCAGGATTTTTAAAAATGAAATACACCGAACACTAGTCATAGGCGCATTAACAACAATTAAGTACCTGTGGACGCGGCAAGCAGGGACAAGCACAACAATATCCATTTGAACTGCATCTTGGAATTTTGGGACTGCTCAGCTCACGGCAAATAAAATTCGAACCACGAAAGCGCAATGACTGAGTGAAGCCGGATGAAAGTAACGGACACGTTTAACAACCACGGCAACTCATCGTCACGATCACTACTCGACAGTCGACACACAGTGGCCAATGGGCTTAATGACGTTGCCGGCTGTAGCTGCAGACGTGGAAAACGTCACAGCACACGGTATGGTTAGTCGTCAGGCTGGCAAACATAATTTTTTCGTTTTCATATTTCTCGAGGTGGTCAGAAACTAATATTATCTACAAACTATATAACGGCAAATGATAAGGACCCATTCATAAAACTGATAACTGATAAGCGTTTCTGTACATAATTGATAGTACCGAATAATGAATATTATTAACTTACTATTAAAGTATTAAATATTAATTCAGATTTCTTAACATGATTAAATAATAAAGTTAGGTACATAATAAATAAATATATTATAATGATACATCGTGCGACCGGTGTTTCCATGAAGACTAGAAATAGGCGATAAGGCTTACATATCCCTAATTTACGTTTTACACAGATTTAATTTAAGTATATTTGAAATTATTGTGATCGCAAATACGGTGTACTACCTATCTGATTAACGTGTACGTGTTTAACAGTAGTTCATAATTTACAATGTTTGCAATCAGGACTATGATAAACAGTGGCGTAAGCAGTGGGAGGGCTAAGGGGGCTGTAGCCCCCCCCCCCCGAAATGTTAAGAAAATTTAAAAATTATTGTATATATTACTATTAAAATGAAATATCCAAAGTATTTAAAGTACACAAGTATATTAAATCAATATATGTTAAGGGTTATAGGAACAAAAATCTAAAATAAAATTTCAGCATCTGTATGTTCAAATTATGTAAGAACCTAAGTAAACCACAACTATGTAAAAAATTGATCAGCCCCGGACAAAAATCCTGGCTACGCCATTGATGATAAATAAAGTAAGCAATAAGTTTAACTGTGGCCCATGCCGCCAATTAAAAAAATATTTTAAATATCGGCATGTCTTATTTATTTAAGACATTAAATATTATATTAGAATTTGGAAGATTATCCAATATCTATACTATAATTTATTCTCATAGAATATAGGGCCCACTCTCTAAGATTCCGTTGTTTACTTTAGCCACTAGATGACGCAGTCGTATACGATTTATATTTTTAATTTATTCTTCAATATTGATGGTCTATTGCGTCTGAATACTCTGAATGTTACTGTTAGCATTGATTATAGAATATTCTATAATCAATGCTGTTAGGTAGTTTTCTCCTTGGCTTTCATGTAATGTATATTATTTTTTCTTCTGTACGCAATACGCTCATATGCTTATTATAATCGTTATTACAGATTATATATTTTCTAAATAAAAAATTAAATTAAAATAAGTAGGCAAGTGAGTACCCGATCTACATTGCATTAGGTGTTAAGTAGGCCACATTGGCGAAAATTTGGCTTGTTAGAAGGAGGGAGGGCTAAAATTATAAACATAAAACAGGTCCGAGGAGGGCAACGCCCCTGCACCCCCTACATATAAATTAACAATTTTACTATAAAATTTATTTTAGAAGATGTATATAAATACTTCAAAATTATTTATTCAACAAAACCATATTTTAACATATTTATAACATTTTTTTTATAATAATTTTTTTTTTTATTTTACAATCTATAAAACAGTTTATAGTATATGGTCGTTGAAGATGGAAGTGGCCACCCATTGGTGGTAACGTACTTCATCAAATCGTTATATTAATTTAACATTATTTATTTATGTTTATCTGCAAAAGAATTCTTAAGAATAGTCTCTTTATTAATACTTTTGGTATTGCTTTTTTTTTTTTATACAAGATAGACACCCGAGTACCTGATTAAATCTATCTTGTAACATAGACGTTTGTATCCTCGTTTATATTAAGTCCCCCTAAGCCCCTCAACTTACGCCAATAGTAGGCTACTATTATGGGTGTGTTAAATTTAAATTCATTGATATATTATTGTAAAGGTAGGTATACGTAAAACCATGTATAATGATCGGTTTGTTGTATATTATTATAGGCTCGTCAGGAATCAGATATAATGGTCGATCCAATTCGTATACGTTCGCAAATTTTTGGTAATAATGTATTTTCCGACCAATCGGGTACACATACGACGAAACACTCATTGGTCTCACGACATATGTCACATTGCCACCAAATACCCATTGCTGTAGCAGTATTCGACCAGCATTATTTTTACGTCTAACAAATAAATGTATATGATTTCATACCTTTTTTATCTGCAGTCTGCAGTACATCAGTATATTATATATTTTATAACATCAAAAATACGAGAGTGGCGGGTGTCAACTAAACTTGAGTGGCAGGGGAATTGCCTTCCTTGCGGGGGTCAACTAGACCAGTACTGACAAATGCTTTTCTTTTTTACGTTAGAGAAAGTAAGATAACGCAGAAAGCATATATTAAAAATTAAGATTTTTCACTTTTCAAATTTTAAGTGCAATATTTGATATTTCTATTTTATTTTTATTTAATTGTACTTATTATATTATATAGACGAAAGTAATAACAATATCAAAATTGTTGTAATAAATTGACGATTTCATACCAAAAATGATACACATTATTTCATGGTTTCAAACTGAAAAATGCTGAATAAAAAATACAAAACTTTATTTAATGCCATAAAAGAATTTCATTAAAGATCATTTAAAAATGCATAATACAATTAAAAGTATTCAAAAATCTAATATTAAAATTCAATTTAAATACATTTTTCGATGGCACCATATATACATCATAATATTATACATAGTTGATACTAAGTACTAGGTACTATAGGTATTATAGTAATATAAAAATTAAAAACAAATAAATTAAAAATTACAATTATTAAATAATCATTCACGCTAAGAATTCAAATTATCTTGATTGAAAATGGTAATCAATAGTCTGAAAATCTGAAATTTAATAAAATGGTTTCATAGTTAAAATAATTTACATATATCTAAATTATTTAAAATAAAATCTTAGACATTTTAACTACCTAGTTTAATCCGGGTCTTTTTATTTTGTGTAATACGAAAATTCATGTCATATGCGTAGTAGGTATAGATACTACAGTATTATCTAATTTATTTTTTATTTTTAATAATTCAAATGATATTTGATGACCTTTGATATATTTTCAATAGCTGTGATAATATTTGTTTTAGTTGTGAACTTATGGTTTGAATCGTGTTATACGATAGTTTTAACAAAACTGTACATATTATATAAATAAAAATGTTATTTAAAAATGAAACCGGCAGAAATATATGGGTTAAAAACATTATTCACTTGATAATTTGTATTTAAACAAAAAAAGATGAGCCCCCCTCCCCCTATGTTTGTGTACTGATAGTCTGTACTAAAAACATGGGGGAAATTTGATTTAATTTTAGGGGGTCTAAAATCTTTTTACATACAAATAATAAGTATGCCAATTAATTTATTTTTATAAACATAAAAAAGTAAAAAATATTATTATTTTTTGGGTGGTCGGGTTCATTAGGTTTATATAATATACGATAAATTAATACTATACATGTTATTAAATTATTTTAATTTTTATCCTACTGACACTTACCCTCCGTTAGAATGACTACCCGAGTGCGCCGAACTAGCTGAATAACTGGCCTGGAACGGACCAAATCCAAAACTGGCGGACTGACTGTTGGCTCCGCTCTGGCTTTGACCACCACCGTGACCGCCCGAAAAACTTCCTGCCGATGCGTAACTTCCCGCACCGCTACCACCGTGATATTGTGGCCTATGGTGTTGGGGCTTATGATGTTGGGGCCTATGGTGGTACTCAGGTTCATATTCGTGCTCTTCATGATGATGGTGATGGTGGGACTTGTATGGTTTTTCGTAACCACCGAAGATTCCGAGGAACGGACTAGCTGACCGGACGGGCCTGACCGCCGCGGGGTCGACTTCCATAGTTTGATATGCGGACAACAACGGTTCGTTCGCAGACTCAGCCATCACTTGGTTTGACACAAACTGTCTGTACTCAGCTGAAATGCATGTATACATATAATACAGGATTCGATTTTTAATGTAAGTATTTTTAGGTTCCACAAAAATGTTCACATAAATTATGTGTCAGAAAATGTGTTAAAAAAAAACTGAAAATAAGTAATATAAGAATACTAAAATGATTAAATTATTAAATGCATGACTTAATGAGAAAACGGATACTTGTGTTAAAAATTATATTTTATATTACAAAGCGGTATATTAAAAATTAAAAAATACATATATACATTTATATTATTTTATTCTAAAATGGCCATAATATATTCGTGTAAGTCACTTGCACTATTTTGCAATTTAGTATTTTTTCTAACACCCATTAATTAAAATAATGCCTGATAATTAATGATGATTTTTAAAAATGAGCATAATTAATAAATATTTTCATTATATTTTACCTGGTTGCGCTTCTACCGAAACCGGAACAGGTACGGCTCTTGTGAACGCCGCTAGCACGACGACGAGCATAAAGCCACTACAGGCAAACATTTTCTGTGTTGCAGACATGTTGTATTTTCTGTATTTTGTTTTCGTGTCGAAGTCTCCTAGGTCTAGCTAGACTTGCACGTCGTGCTGTCGTCGGATGAAAATGAAAAATGTAAAATGGCAAAGCAAACCACGCCATTTTATAATGTTCCCACCAAATTGCAATTAAGGTTTTTTCGATGCTCAAGGCTAATGATGATTATGATGGTATGCGTTACAACATTTATTATTGGCGGAATATTATTTATCTAGGATTCGCGAACCGGTTGCCGTTGTTATTTAAAATACACTGAAAATATTAATATTCGGCTTTACGTCACTATCATATTAAAATAAATGATACATTTTATGGCATACGTTTATCCAACCCTATAAGTATGTAATAACATATAATTATTCATTGATAGGTATGTATTAAATACATTAAGAAAATTAAACGTATATCTACGTCTTTAAACATAAGAATGTATATTGATTGTTTTTAATACGTATAAAGTGATTCTACATATTATTTTTCTAATTTTTTTTTCTCGCAGTTATACATAATATGTTATATATATATATATATATATATATATATATGTTGATTATAATCTAAATTATGACTTCATCTTAGGTCAATAACACTTTCTGTTCATAATATTATTGTTTCGACAATACAATAATTAATAATTTAGATAGAACATTATAAAAATCATTTTAGGTATAATCAAGAATTACTTTCATTTATGTGAATAGATACTTACTTAATATTTATAATATCCTTAAATGTATTCAATTACTAAGAAACAATAAGTGTATAATTACTTTACGATGGTGTTAATCTAAAAAAATAAAATAATTAATAAAAATAAAACTAACCAACTATCCTATAAAATAATTGACAATTTTAAAACGATTATTCCTATTTACTTTTAATTAACTCGAGTCCGATTGAAAATATATTTGGATTAAATGCCTTTATATTTTATATTTAATACCCAAGGTCATCTTTTGTTTTTTAAATGTACTGATAAATTACCATTATAGTATTCATTACCGTGTATGAATTCGTAGGTAAATTAATTGTTTTTTTTTTTTTTTATTTTAATAAAATTTAAGTTTGTTTTAATATTTAATTTTTCCCTGCAAATGAAAAAACAAAATTACAATAATTACCTTTTCGTCACTTGCTGTATCTAATATTAACAGACCGAGCAACAAAATAAGTAATAGAGGGTACTTTCATTTGATAATAATTAATTAAAAATTATAAAATAATTAATAAAGTAAGTACAGAGACGTATTTACAATTTTGGCGCCCTAGGTGCAAAAATATATTGGCGCCCTTTTTTTTCCTAAAATAAATTATTGGGGAAGAGGGCTGATCAATTTTTACACATCGGTGGTTTACCTAAAAAAAAGGTCATCAGATAAAAAAAGGTTAATCCTATAAAATCTTATTTGAATTTAATAATATTCTTCTAACGCAACGCCTCCTATTTACAATTTGGCGCCCAGCGGTGAATGTCTCCTTCGCCCTCACCTAAATAAGCCCCTGAGTATGTATATATATATAATATGAAGAGTAATAATACATTATAAATTATTATGTATACTAATAATGACAAATTGATTTCTATTATACATCATAAATTCATAAATTTAAATATTAACTTAAGTGAGACATTGTTTATTAATTTTGTTTAAAAAAATTTTACCAACTAATAGGTAATTAACTGATAAGTAAAAAAATTAAATTTTTTAAGTACCTTTTTAGTTTAATAATTTTATGATATTTATATTTGTTTAAAAAATGTATATCTTAAATAAAACTTGACGAGTATATATTATAATTTATAGTATTGAATTTGAGCATATAGGTAACCCCAATAATATATTATATCATAAATATAAGTATAACGTATAACGTTAAAAAAAATGATAACCATGAATAACTCCTCCTTTTGGTCGTTGTAATACTAAATAGTTTTTAAAAATAAAAACTTAGTTTAAACAATGATTATAAATTTAATACCTACTTTGTGAATATTAAACTTATGATTGAAAAATTGGGCGCATACTTAGAATTTACTTTTTCGTCACTCGAAATTCCCGGCTGAGCTTATAATCGCTCACATAAGTTACACAGTTTATATTATAAACACATCATTAATTCATTCCATCTTTTAATAAACCAGGAAGGTAGAATTGACATTCGTCGTCCTTGGTTCAAATGGTCATTTACGTCGATGGTGCGATATGAGAAAATCCCAAATGAATCATTCAATTAAACTAAAAGTAAATACCATTAAATTATTCCAATTACACCTATGTGGGCGAAGACTGACCTTGATTGTTGGATGTTTTTATTGCGTGTAATAACCCCATTTCCTGATCATTTATACATATTTGTAATTTATAAGTATTCTTCCTAGTCTCCGTATTTACATAATTTTTTTTTATAGTTTATCTGATTATTTATGAAAAGATATGGACAAATGTTAAATACATTAAATTAAGAATAAGTAAATAACATTTTATAAGAGAATTACTAGCATCTTTAAGTGTAGTAGAATCCTTGACCCCTACTATAGTTGTCCTCGTTTATAACAATATAAAAATATTAGTATTGGAATTTGGGGTTGCGTAGTTCAAGCTCCTACGGTTACAAAAATGGTTAATACATAACTTTTACAATGATATAATATTATATGCGCATTCATTGAATACTATATTACGTGTACAATTATAAGAAGACAATTAAAAAAAAATTATTGCTTATTTTTTCATTATTATCATAGTAATAATTGAGTACCACTGTACTAGCCACCAGGTATCTATACGTTTCTTTATATTTTGTTTTTGTTGATTGACCAATGTTTAATTAAAATATTATTTGGGTACCATCTACTTACTATATTCATACAGACATACCTTAATAGTTATTTTATATACCTAGCGTCCTAACTATATTTATCTTAGTGTACCTATATAAAAGTGATTCGACTGAATATCGAAGTGATAAATATTAAATGATAAACTATAATAGATCTATTCGTCGTTTTCATTTTGAGATTTTATTTTGTTGAAGAAGATTTTCCATCATTACTAAAATAAATGGTAAATTCTAAATAATTACTAATACTAAACGAAAAAAAAGTATAAATGATTATTGTTTTGTAATTACAATAATGTGTCTAATATTTTATTTTGTGTTTATCAATTTTTAATTTTGAAATTAATTTCTGGTAGTATAAAATTAAAAGAAAAAAATTCATAGTAATTTTCAAAATATATCTAAATATATCTAATTGGAATCTTTTTAAATAAATTTAAAAAAAAACGGGGATATTCAGATAATAACACTTTTTGACAAAATGTATTTAGCTTTTTTGTTATACTACTCAAAAAATAAATAACTGTAGAGACTTGACATTTTCACCAAATATTTAAGTTAGGATTTTCTATAATTTTGCAAATATTTTGGTTCTTCTTTAACTATTTTTTTTTAAACATTTTAATATTTGATTGAATCAAATGTATTTGCTTCAATTCAATTGTTCAGTTAATGGATCTACATAGTTTAGATGAAGTTTATCTTCGATTATTTTAAATATTATAGAATATACTTATTTTTAGAGGTTTAGAAGAACTGCCAACTGGGTATATTTGAGAATGTTTTGTTTTTATACTATTTTTTGAGGAAGTGGATCTGCAACTATATATTATGTTAAGTTAAAATACCTATTACCTAGGTACCATATATTTTTTAAGTTTAAAAAAGATATTTGTATTTGTATTCAATTAGGTAGCTATCTACGGGTACTTATTTTATTAAATAGATATACCTACAAATACATATTTTAAATATTTTTGAAAATTAGTACCTTTATTTTGAATACTTTAAAAATTGTTTTATCAATATAATTCATCAAGCATGTTTTATTGTTTACCATAAACTTTGCTTTAATAATAATGGAATTATTCAAATTCTGATTTTTCAATACTGCTTAAGGAATATTCCGACACTATTATGATGGTATTATTATAAATATTAAAAAATGCCTAATTTTTATACAAAGCTTAAGTTTTTTTCATTGATTCTTTCTTAGTACAAAAAGTTATGTTTATATAAATACTTATATTTTTAGTTTCATGATCCGAACTACAATATTATTTACACGTTTTAATACATGTATATTAAATTGACATATTTATAAAATGTATGTAATATTTATATAAAAATTTCAGTGTCGTATCCAGGGTTGAAGAGTGGAATATTACTTCTCAAAAATTCAGGATCATTTTAAAATCCTCTTACTATTCTGTAAAAATTGTAATTTCTTGTAATTTATATGAAAGTTACAGCAAATTTTTTAAATGTTATCATTGATTATAAATATTAGTATTTATAATCAATTATGTTATATAAACACTTATATAATAAATTATAATATATATTATAATTATATAATTTTTTATTGCATTAGTAGGTATACCAATTTTTGAATCCCCTTAATAAAATTAAAAATGATGGTTTAATTGAAGATCTGATGTCGATTCAACCTTAATCAGAAAAATTGATTGAATTTTCTGATTATTTAATTGAAACATATGTTTCCTTAAGTTCAACTTTTTAACTTTTTATGTTGTCTAATGAATCAATTGATTTCAGAAAGGACTACCAATGCATGTGAATTATTTAATTCGTTTTTTTCAAGAAACCTTTATAGTAAATAGGTACCTGAATATTTTTATTTTTATAAATACCTATTCTTAAAAAAGTTCAAACAATACATTATTATAAGTAATGTACTTACACAAAATAAAAAATATCACCAATCGCTAATACCTAAACAAAAACACAAATTGAAACATTTATAAATATATGTAAAAATATTAGCAAATTAGCTTTTATAAATTCAGCTACCTAGTCATTATTACAAATTCAATTCAAAATATTAATTATATACTTATTACTTATTTTTTTTTTTTACATAAGCTTATATCATTTTATACAATTTTACTTTTTTTGAAAAATTACGTTTTATGGAATTTATAATTATAATTTTTGTATTTATTCTTTATATTATTACTATTATTATTTCTATATTTACTTTATGAGTTGGTGTTTTAATATTGTATATACAATATGTAAGGGCAACTGGTACATTCTGTAGAGGAGTGAGGACAACTGGTTAACTCACTCCCCAACATGAATATTATTACAAGTTACAACTAACACAATAAGAACATAGAAGGTAAACATTTTGGAGTTTAAAAAAAAAGAGAAAAACCTTTTTTTTTTATATGTAAGTACCTATCTACCTATTGAATAACAATTATAATTTTCCTCATCTTAAATACAGACATTTTATTAAGTTACAAATTTAAACTATATTATAATCATATATGTAGTACCTTTTTATGTAATATTATTTAATATTATATTATATTATATTATATTATACAAACTTTTAATATATTAATGAATTTATGAATCTAAGAAATACAAAAGATTGGGGTAGGAGATGAATGCTTTTAAAGTTCGGGTTCCTCAGATATGCTTTGAAACTATTTAATTGTTTAAAAATATGAGTATACAATAATGTACAATGTATATACCATAAGTAAAAACATTAACTGAATAATGAACACTTGAATAAACTAATAAATTCTAACTGGCACATCCCAAAAAAATATGTGCGATATTCTTATAGTCAAAGCTCACGTTTGTGTTATTATTATTATATTTTTATGTAGCTGATAAAAAGTTGTAAAGTCTACTGCCCAGTATGCCATACGTGTATGTACATTTAACACGCGCGTATTATTTTATTTAGAAGTAAAAGTAAAATGATTAATCGAAGTATTGAATACTATACCTATATAAT
>NW_020271371.1:1479718-1586996 GCF_002803265.2 Melanaphis sacchari
TGTTTACATGTGTGGTCAATATATAGTTTGGTAAATAGTGGTAATTAAGCGAATTTAGCGAGCGACAAATTTACTTAATCTGCATCTACAAAAATATTAAAATGTTGGGCAGTTCTAAAATTTTCTTAGCGCAAGCTCTGTATATAATATAATGTGTAAGTATTAGGGAGCTACTAAATAAGACACTTACCAGTTACCATGGGCATGTTCTATACTCTATTGACGTTTGATTTTGTTGTTATGAGCGCAATAACATGTAATCCTTTACGAAACTCGGAATCTTCAAAAAATGTTCAGAATACGTCTGCAATTTTTGAAACGTTAAATACTTTTGATGTCTTGAACACTATTCAATTTATGTGTAGAAGAAACGAATCAAAAACAGGTATAAAAAAGTTGATGTACTATTGTAAAGAGTTAATAAAAGAAAAGGATAATTATTTATCATTGGAAAATTTTATAGACATAAAAATTAACGATATACGATCTGGTCTGGTAAAATTATTAAATTTAGAAAATAAAGCGATTGTTTGTAAAAGTTTAAGGCATTTGTTACCTATAATTATGTATGGAATATTTATTAATGACATAAATGGATCGACAGAGAACGGAAACAGTAGAATGGATATGACTGACGAGTTATTTAAAAAAAAGTCGGATTTTTTGAACAATAAAAATTCAAGCATTGAAGAAAAACTTCAACAATTAAAAACAACAACGACGAAAATCGGCAGAACCAACAAAAAGCTATTAATCAAAATACCAGAACATAGCAAGGAAGAATTTTCAGAAATAAGCAGTAGTTTATTGAAAAATGTCGAAACAACAGTTCAGCTCATTTTACCTTTTATCCAAGAACTTGATTGTTTTCATAATTTATATAAGATAGACAAAGTGATGACTACTAATAAGTTTGATCGTAACATTTTGTTGTTATTAATTCTTGATGAAATGAAGAATATGTACAAGACAGAGTGTTACGTCGACGTCGACGAAGCGAAAATCTTTCAGAACGGAGATAGAAGTTGGATATTCGAGTCCAAGTACGATTCGACACCCTTGCAGATTGTCAGAGAAATCAATAGGATGTTCGTGGCTATACAGAATGATTTGCAATCGTTGTTTGTAAAATTTGTTTTCGTAAACAATCCTAAGAGGTTCCTGAGGCAGTCTCCGAACGTGTCGTTTGTGTTCTACCATACGTTCAACAAGTATTACGATCCCGACGTTTGGAAATCGATTGGCGACGAAACCATAATAGATTACGTATCTGACTCCGCCAAACCAATAACGACGTCGATCGATAAAGTCGCATCGAATCTATTAAAAACAATCCAAGGGATCACGGACGGACTTGCCGCATTTGTAAAAAATAGCGTTAGGTGTCGGTGTTGTGCGTACTTAAATCTTATGATAAAACTGAACTACTGTAGCATGAGCGTGTTAGCGACAAACGTGTGGGAAGTTCGACGGTTGACTGTAAACGAGCAGGAAATCCGAAGGTTGATGGTCAAAGAGTTGCAGCAATTCGAACAGGACAAAATTTACAGCTTACTCCACGATAAAATAAAAAAACTTGGGATAACCAAGTGTTTTATCGGTAATGACATCGGTACAATTGCTGAGTTACTGGATAAAGACAATGATGATAAATTTTTTCGAAGCATCTACGCCATCTACTGGAACCAGAATGCTCAATCAATCGCTAAGGCGATCGAAATTATATGGAATTATACGTCAAGTGTGGGCTTTATGGTGGAATTTGGTTCTATGTTATTAGATATCCATCAGATTCAGATCCATTGCGAGTCTGGTATGAAATTTGTCGAGAATCTGGTTAAATGGTACAAATGGAGTGAGCGGGCGTACAAGGATCACTGTTTCCGAGATGAGTATGGTGAAAATTTGTCTACTTTTAGCGAGAACATGAAATTGTCATTGAAAGCCATGACCGATAATCCTGAGATGAGATTAACTCTAGAATGGATAATGAAGATGACTTACACTCTTAATGACGATTTGGTAGATGATTTAATGATGGTCCATAAAAACTTTTAATAATGGGCAATATTGATAATAACGAAATGTATTAAACTGAAAACATTTACGAAAATGACACCTCATACCAACAATAATAATGGTTAGTGTTACTACTAGAAACACTTGGACAAAAGGTATTTTAGGGATTATCATCTGTCCATATTATATAAAATGTGTTAATTATTAAAAGGAAAAAAGATGTCTCTTAGTTTATGACTTATTTCGTATTACATAATTTAATCATTTTATTATGTTAACAATATATTATTGATATTATCCAATAATTAAATATAAAGATATTCAATAAATTTTGCTAATTTCATTTTTTGTAGTTTTTATTCAAGAAAATCTTGAATAATTTTGAAATTTGTTTTCACTTTTATATCAAGTTCAGCTACCAATCTTTGAAAGTAGATTCAGGACAGCGGCTATAAGAATTACATATATTTTTTTGAAAAATTTTAGTAATCAGAAGATTAAAAGTACAAAAAAAAGTTAATAAAATTCAGTATAACATATTACAATAGTTACTAATAACAAGGTAGAAAATATTGGTATATTAATATTCTTTTTTTTCTCTTTATCTCACACAAGTAGGTTAATTTTTTCTATTTTTATACAGACATACCTATTATAAAAACTATGTTTTCAAATTTGATATTAATACGAGTACAATTAATTTTATCATTGGTAATTCTGTTTTATATTTGTAAGGGAAGCAATGAATACATAAATATATATTTTAATACATCATTAATTTAAAAAAAAGTTAAACTATTCATAATAAAGTTTAAAGTATAACACAATTATTCTGTTTTAGAAAAACTATCAATATTAATAATAATATGATATAGTATAACATTATCACCTTAATTAATGTTATACTTCAAAAAACTTAATAAATTTAATTCAATTAACATAATAAAATAAAATAAATACAAAACTATGTGTTGACAAATTATATTTAAGTAGAGTAATAATTTTAAAGTAATAAATCTTTGAACGGCGGTGTTTTAGTTATGTTTTTTGAGGATCGTAATTTACGTTTTAAGTTATTATAATGATGAGTATTTTCTTGATCAAAGCGTTCAATGTTTACATGAAGTACTTGATCTAACTCTGTAATTTTGTTCACACATTTATTTATCACATTTACATTACCACTTTTTAACTGTAATTTTAATGGTGTTTTATTGTAACATTTTTCTATTTGTCCAACATCATTTTTAAATACTTTTATGGGGTGTGAAATATTTTGGTTTTGGTGATGTACATTTAGATTTATTCTAGATATATTTCTTTGAGATATGGATGATTCATACATATTTTTGGTTTGGTTTTCCATAATATTTTGTGAGTATTGTTTGTGCTCATTAACACTAGAATTTGTATTTAATTTTTTATGTTCAACTTCCATAACATTCATAGATCGAAGAGTTCTTGTAAAAGTACTTCTTAAAGGCTTATTAGGCTTCATATATACATAATAGGACTTTTTCCTTTTTACTTTAGGAAGATTTGTAATAATATTACAAATTGCTTTATGTAAACATCTAATATTTATGTTATTACTATATTGAGTAATATCAGCCAATGAATACCAATTGTCAATATTATCACATATTGTATTCCATTTTCCTGAGCCAAAAACTCCTGATGGAAAAGGTTCATGTGGAATTGTTTTATGGAGATTCTGTAAAACAAAAATTAAATTAATTTTTTTTAGTTAATCTAAAAATATAGTAGTGCATACAAATTTTTTAGTAATTAATTTTATCAAATAATTTAAAAATAATTAAAATATATTATAAAGCCAACTTACATGCTCTACTGATAAGTTTGTAGATAGATTATGTACATTTTCAAAGTCTTCTCTATATAATTTATTGCTACCAAAATACCAATATACTGATTTATTTAGGTCAAAACCTAGTGGTTTTACATTTAACATGTGCCACATTTTAGGTTTATTAGATATTTTATTTTGAATATGCTTAACATCAAGAACCAAATGACAATAGATGTATAGAGCTTCGACTTTTTGTTTACGAGTTAAATAATCAAAATGTGTGGCTGAATCTAGTGAATATTTAAAGTTGTAAAGCTGAAAAATATATAAAATACATAATTACAAGTTTACACCTTTTACAAGTTTATAATAACCAGGGTTTGAAACTTAAAACACTAAACTATTTATTTCTATTTGTTTGTATTCAAAACAATTCATAATATTATTAATAACAAATTCAATTTCAAAAGTGGATAAACTTGTAATTTACAAGTAATTATCTAATAATAAGAAATATATAATTACTGCTTGCTTTCATTATATGTATATTTATAGAATAATTTAAAGGTTTAAAATATATATTTGTTTTCAAAATAAAAAATCACAACATTTGAGAAAGATAAAAAAAAATTAAGTTTTCAACAAAAATGTTAGATTATCTTATCAAAAAAGTACAAACTAAAAATATATAAAGAAGCGTATAAAATTCCACATTATAATACTCAATGGTTTGAAACAATTTTGTTTATTAATGTTTTAAAATTAATAACATATTAATATAAGCTTGAACTTACTATGCATTTATTTTTAAATTTTTTTTTCATCACATTCCACCATTCGTCTGTGCTCGGGTCATAAAAACCACAAATTTTGGTAAACCGGATTGCCATATCAGTTAATAAATATGAATTCTCTTCAATTGCATTTTCAAATTCCTATACAATTTTTTTTCAATAATAAGTACATTTTTAATAATAGACATTATAGTCCATCGTGTTTATTTGATTATTATTATAAACATATTCCATGGATTTAGAGTGAATTAATTTCTTTTTGTTTAGCAAAACAACTTAGCTAATAAAAATATGATATATCACATGAATTAGAAATATGAATTCATAATACAGCTATAAAGTATAGATATTTGTAATAAAATAATGAAGTACAATAATTAGGTAATTAGAAAAATCAATAATTGTAACTAAGTAATAAATTAATATAATAAGAATAATAGATTATTTTTAAATACCTATATTGTACCAATTTTAACTACTCACTAAATTGATGAATTTTTATTTTAAAATTTAGTTTAAAATAAAAAAAAATAAAACTAATGTTAATTCTTTTTATCCATTAAATGGGTATAATTTTCAAAATAACATTCTATACTTACATTTATATCTATTAGACTGATATCTTTAGTGATATGGGTGAAAACTTTACAAAAATGCACAATACTTGGTATCTCCCACCAAGTTTGAATTTCTAAAATGTAATAAATTATTTTTAATACAAAATGATAATACATTTCAAAAAATAATTATAAAAATTTATTAACTTAAATTTTTAAGTACTTAACAAGAGTGTATTTTTACATATTCATTTTTCTAAACTATTTAAGGACTGTTTATATTGATAACATTTTTTTTTTTGAAATGATTATACTTTTTTCATATAAATCACTTTTTTGGACATTTTAATTGTACCATAAATTTTGTGATTATCATAAGAATTATTTAATTTCTTATGTTTTTATTGTCTAACTGAAAAGGATTATGATACATTTGTAATAGTCATATATATATATATTTAAACAAAAAAATAACATGTTTTAAAATTTAAATTCACATTTAAAAAAAACTAAATATTTTAATAATTTTTTAATTTATATTATAATAGATTTATTTGATTTTGAAAACTAAATCAAAATATGGATACGTAATATACAGAAGACCTATGATATTTAGTATAAATTTAATAATACGTCTCAGTATTTTCAGGACACAAAGACGCAAAATTTAACAAAAATGGAGGGAAATTAAGTTACATAGTATATATATTGATATACCTTGGTTTTAGTTGAATTTAAAAACCGTCTTTTTACTTAAAGTTTAGTGAAATGCTTATACTTAAAAATAATTGCGTATTATTAATGATTAAGTAAATTGGAACTTACCGTCCATTATGACTGATGAAATGACGAAATAACGTAAGAATAAAATTGTTGATAAGACTATTTGGTATACTACATAAGCATATTATATAGTTATATTAAAGTCTATATAGTACTTTTATATGGTACCTATATTATTAGCAGCTGCTGCATACTGCATAGTCTACATAATAAATATATACATTTTTAGTTGTCATAATTAGTTATATAAAAACGTGTCACAGTGTCTTACTAATATCTCTCAAATCGTATTATGAAGTTATTTAAAATTTATAAGTAATAAATATAAATTATTGTTTAATTATAAGCGTTCAGCGGAGTCGACTGGTATAATTTTATTATTAACGTATTATGGTGTACAATCGAAAATTATTTCCGAAAATCACTTTTTAGAGCATACAAAATAAAAATTCACATAAATGATAGACGAAGGAAATGAAGAGTAAATTTTTCAATGGATAACAACTAAATCATTAAAGGCCACTGAATCAGACAATGAGCTGTCTATAAACAGTAAACACTAAACTCGTTTAGTTATCCAACCCGTGAAAACCGAACTTTGTATACTGCGTGTAGAAGGAAAAACAGAAGTCTGAACTCTGAAGTACTAGAACTAGAAAATAGACACAACACTAAAGTGTAAAAATAGAGTTCTACAAAAACTAAAAAGTACGAAATTAAATTTTCAACTGACATTAAACAATAAACCATTTAACAACTACGAACGAATCCATTTTGTATTTTTGACTTTTTGTCCGTGAAAACTAAAAACTAAAAAGTCGTTGAAAGCTATCAGTGTGACACCAAAAAGAAAATTAAAAGTTAGAAACTACAGAGATATCAGATGATGCATTTCAGCATTCTGACATCTTGTCCCACCGATAATGTACTATGGTATATTATCATAGTGTATTATCCGTGATTTTGTCTATCGTTCATGTCACACGTTAACAAATCGACGAAGTTGTTCCCGCCCGTCGATTGCTACGTTGCCATTTCTTTCCGATAAAAAGGGTTTCAAAGTTTCAATCAAAATTTCAAATCAGTAGGAAGTAACCACTAACCATCAACAATCAAAAATATAATAATGCATCAGGGTTATTTGTCTTTGGACTCTTTGGAGGGTTGTGAATTGTTATACTGTTATACTATGGCTAAAACTTTATCTTTTTGATATTATTTCAAAAATACCTTTTCTCGTTTATTAGTTGATTTGTAAAAAGAACCTACTTAATACTTTAGTTTCTATGGTATTTACTTACAATAAGTAATTTATATTTTTATATGTTTAAGATTTATTAATTTAAGTCACAGACGTAATACGACTGAGAACTACATAGAAATATTACAGTATATGCCATGATATAATATTAAGAATAATTTATTAATATTTATAACGACTTTGTTTATCAAATAGATAGATAGTGACACTACTGAGTACTGACACTATTTGAATGAAAAAATTGGAGGTTACTAATGTACTATTTAATTATAAAATTACAACCTAGTAGTACAGCGCATGATTTTATTTAAGCAAATCAATTATCGTTTGTTAATTCGATCGACTTAAGACAAAATATATTACTATAATTGTATTAAAGTACGTTAGTTTTATAAAAATAAATGTTTGTTAAAAAATATTAATCAAATGGTACTCATGAAAACCACCATGACGGAAAAGTTTCCAATTTCATTTAGCATACGTAAATATCGCGATTTAAAATATACTTTAATAAGAGTTAAGCAGGTGCAGATATTTTTTAATTGTGGTAAATATTAATTAATTATTATCAGTATTTAAATAACCGCGTTATTCGTGATGAACAGTATTGCCAATCATTCGCTAATTCCGTGTTGGGAATCGATAATTTTCTTCCGCTGGAACTATCGCACTGTATGTCGCCGCAATTGACAACAAAAATTTTCTGCGGGCTGGGCTGCATCCTGCAACTATTAACGGCGGCACAACGCCGTCCCTCGTAAACAACGGAAAACCTCCCCGCGCGGCTTCCAACACCCCCACTACGAAGTTTTTGAACTCTACGCGTGCGCAGTCTACGTGCCGCACGTCTGTGTGTGTGACTGTGTGTCTGCCAACGCCATCGTCGTCGAGGTTCTCTATAGTCCGCTGTCTGGATAGAGTATGACAAAAATGGCCGACGGCGTGGACATCGATCTGTACGCCGACGATTTGGAACAAGACTTCGCCCAGGTAAGATTCTAATACTAATCCACTTGAACTTGTCGTTATTGTTATGTTTGTGTTAAGCGCGCGTGTCTCCCATTACTGATCATACCGAAAGTGCGTCTGCCCGTCGGTAATGGCGGTAGGTTTAGCGTATGTAGCCGGATTCGGCTATTACTTCGAAATATTTGTCTTTCACTTGCAATGTTTTGTGTACTGCCCTTTGCATGAGATCTATATGCGTCATCATTTCACAGTTGCCTTCGTTTTCTCCGCTAACTCGTTCATTTGTTCACCCATTTGCCACTAACCCAGTCATGTCAAACGCGTGTGACATGCCAGATCTCCTGGTAACTGACACATTAGGTCATTTGGCCGTTTCCGATATGTTATCTATTGGTGATTTGACGCTTGTCATCTGTGTCATGGACCACAGTACCACTTAATTCACTTGGGTAGTTAATGGGTTTCCCAAACCTTTCATAATTGATGAATATTGTCACATTTTAATTTGTAAGATGCTAAATGTTTACTCACTAAGTTTTTATATTTTAAATAAGTATGTGATTATAGGTTTTACTACCATACAACTTATACAGCTTAATCATGCAAATCTTATTATTATCTCATATCTATTATGATTTATGCTACTGAATTACTCTTCATATTGTTTAAAGCACTATGTAATTTCTATTATGTATTTGATAATTAATAGAAACGGAAGATTTTTATTTTATAAACATACATTTTGTATAGAAGACTATATAATCACTTGTGTCATAAAAAAGTTAATATTCTTAATTTTATATGTACTTATTAGCCTTATGTCATAATTGAAATTTGTATTTATACAAATGTGTTATAACAACAAAAAAAAAATATGAGTATTTTGATGATAATTGTTCAAATACCATGCATATAATTGTACAATTTTCTTAATAACAAAGCAAAATAATCATTTAATACCTATTTATTTATTTTTTCAACAAAAAATTATATACATTTTATTCTTACGTATACCTTTTTAATTATGTATAATAAATATATAAAAATACAGTTAGGTTCTTGGGTATAATTAAATAAGCTTTGTCAAAGAAGAATATATAGTGTTTTTTTTAAGTCTGAAATAGTATTTGTCAAGTTACATGTTTCATATATTTGAAAAAATCATTTTTCATTTTATGTTTCATGAATGTTATCATGAATCATGATAGATGTGAAAAATATAGTAATTGAGTTACTATATTTTGAAATATATTTATTACCCTTTTAAAGTTAATTTAATGAAAATAATTTTTCTTGATTAATTTATGTGTTAATATCTAAGTCTCTGAAATAACATTAAGTTATTTATGATAATCATATTTATTAGGTATTAAGTTAATTTTTGTTATCTATTAGAATTGGTTAATTAAATATTTGTTACGTATTAGTTACAATAATTTGTAAATTTTAAACATCATTTTATATTGTTATTTTATTGTGTGCAATTTATCATTTCAGGAGGATTTTGCTGGAAATGATAATGTAGATTTGTATGATGATGTCATATCTGGGACAAATGATAGTGCTCAGACAAGACAACCAGTTGATGGACCTCCCAATGCTAATCAAAATAGCACACCATTAGTCACAAATGGTTCGTCTACTAACAGCTCCTCTAATAATAATTCTACTACAGGACGTCGGTACCAATTATATATTGGTAATTTAACATGGGTAAGTAAAATAAGTGTATTTGTCATTTAATCAATTATGGTTTGTGTTTTACAATTGCTTTTTAAGTCTTAATTTATGCATAAATGTATTTTTTAGTGGACAACTGATCAAGATATAACAGACAGTGTTACAAGCATAGGTGTTTCTGATTTTATTGAGGTCAAATTTTTTGAAAATCGAGGAAATGGCCAATCTAAGGGTTTTTGTGTTGTTACATTGGGCTCAGAGCATAGTTTACGAATGGTTATGGATAGACTACCAAAAAAAGAGTTACATGGACAATCACCTGTTGTCACTTTTCCAACTAAACAAGCCCTCTTACAGGTAATTATCTTAAATGTTTGTTTGTTTAATGTTTAAAAATAATATTTATATATGTTTATTTAATAGTTTGAATCACAATCAAAAACTCGACCACTGCCTCCACCTAACAATCAGAACATGCCTTCTATGGGTGGAATGTCTAGAACACCTGGTCAAGTTATGCAGCAACCTATGCGTGGTGGTCCTATGATGTCACAACAACCTATGATGCAACAGCAAGGAATGAGAAACAGAATGCCAATGCAAGGTATGCAACAACCCCCTCAAGGCATGCAGCCACCAATGGGAATGACTAATGGACATAGAATGCCATTGCAATCAGGAGGCCCTATGGGTCCCCATCAACAAGGTCCACCTCCTCCTGGTTACCAAAACCAATGGAATGGACTTAATCAACAAATGGGTAATTATTTAGTTTAAATAAATCTATATTTTATTAATTCATTTAATTATTTTTTTAACTGTTTTGCTATCCAAAACTATTTAGGTCCTCCAAGACCAGGAATGCAACCTCAAGGACCAGTGGGTCAGCCTAGAGGACCACCTCCAGGAATGGTGATTATCATAAATATTCTTATTTATTTTTTAATTTCTATTAATTTATTATTATTTTAGTTTCCGCCAGGCCAAGGTCCACCACGAATGGGCCCACCACAAGGTCCTCAGGGTCCACCAGGACCTGGAGGTCCACGTGGTGATTGGAATCGTCCTCCTGGAATGGCACCACATCAAATGGCTCCCCCAGGTTCTGGTTTTCCTCCGCATCAACAAGGTCCGCCAATGCAAGGACCTCCGCCTGGTCAAGGTAAGTTTTTCAAGTCTCATGTGTTAAAGGTATTAGTATATTGTTATTACTTTTGACATACTTGTATAATTTAAACATATTTTATTAAATTTTAATGTTAATTTTAGGGCCAGTTCAAATGATGCCAGGTGGTCCTGGTCAAGCACCAGCTCCACATGTAAATCCGGCATTCTTCCAACAGCCCAGTGGTGCTCCTCAGGGACCTCCAGGTCATCCAGGATATGGTCCCCCTAATGGACCTTCTTCTCGACCATACATGAATAATGATATGGGAATGTCTGAACAAGAATTGGAAGAAATTATGAGTAGAAATAGAACTGTTTCTAGTTCTGCTATCGCTCGAGCTGTAGCTGATGCTGCTGCTGGTGAATTCTCAAATGCTATTGAAACTTTGGTTACAGCAATATCATTGATAAAACAATCTAAGGTTGCTAGTGATGAACGCTGCAAAATATTAGTGAGTTCTTTGCACGATACATTACATGGAATTGAAAGCAAGAGTTACAGTTCAAGAAGAGGTAACTAATAAGTGATTTCTCATTTTTAGTAGATAAATTCTATTGCGTATATATTTTTATTTAGAGAGGTCTAGATCACCTCGTGACAGATTGCATAGAAGATCAAGGCGTGAGCGTACTAGATCCCGTGAACGTGACTATAGAGACAGAAGTCGTGAACGAGATCGTGATAGGGAAAGAGATCGTGACAAGTACGTTGTAGCTTTTTTGTATTATTTAGTTATGACAAGTCTATAGCTTTTTATTATTTTAAATTAACTGTTATTATGTGATCTAAACTCAACCTTGTTTTTAATAATAATTTTAAGATAATTTAGATTATTATTTTTGTTAATACAACTATAATGAATATTGAATATCTTACATCATCCTCTAATTAAAGGCTATATATAAAAAAAAAAAAAAAATATTAAGTTGCCATAACATAGATGTGTTAACAGGTACGTTGACCGTTATTATACATCAGAACGAGACAGTGACAGAGATAGGGATAGAGAAAGGGATCGCGAATACAGAGAGAGAAGTCGGGAAGACAGGTAAGATTCTTGAATTAATTTTAAAATTCATGAAAAATTCTTCTTGGAAGTATTTGCACTTTTTAAGTATCCATACTTGTTGAGGGTAAAGTTTATTGTTTAACAGTTCTGTAAAAGCAAGCAGCCGAAGTAGGAAAATCACTCCGCCTGACGTTACCGAGTCTGTTCCTGTATCCTCTAAATCCAGGTAATATCACTCAATCTTCATTTCCTTTCATCAAGTTTCCTAAAAATAATAAGAATAAAAAAAAATAAGTTAATAATAATAATCTATAGACTTGTTTGTGAATTATACTATACATATGTTGTTACATTTTTCAAATTGTTTATTACTTTAGGTATTATGATGATCGTTATCGAGAACGTGAACGCGATAGAGATAGAGAACGTGATCGAGAACGTGAACGCGAACGAGAACCAACCTCTAGTAGGAGAGCAGTAGATGCGGACAGAGATATTGAACGTGATCGAGACCGTAGAGAAGACCGAGCTGAATCTTCACATCGTAGTTCTAGACATTAATACATCTATGGTAAGTATTTTTTATTGTAAGTATTGTAAACTAGACAACTGATGTTTTATTTAGATTGTTAAATTTTAGCATAGATAATATAAATTTCACAATCCTTTTTTTAAATTTTTATTAGTTTATTTTTAGTTTTTAATTTAATTTTAGTTTTTGTTTTGTTTGATGGTCTTTCCTTAATTCATACATTCAATTATGTTAATATTTATTAATTTAAAAAAAGAGAACTTAAATAATATTAAGAAAAGGCTGATTCAATTTTCTTTTTATACATTTCAATAACAATTGAATATAGCCTTTTTAACCAATTGCTGTGATAAATGAGCTGTGATAAAAATAACATATTTAATATGTAACATTAAATACAATTTTGTATTTAATAATAGTGTATCTGTGAAAAAATAATTTTTGTATTAGGAATATGTGTTAAGCTTTTTAAAACACAAGTGAATTAGGTATATTTAAGAATTTTTGCATGCATTTTTGTTAAACTTAAACCAAGCATAGATTAAGATTTATACATATATAAGTGTTTACTTTTAAAATTGATAGTACAAATATGATTACATTATGTTTTTATGATTATTTTTTACAAAATAGTATTTTTTAACCAATCATTAACTGATGGATATCATAAAGGGTATATAATTTGGTATTTATATAATTTTTTTTATCTAGTGTTATAATTTATAATTTTCTACATAATTTTATTCTTCGAGTTTCTATTATGTGCTACCTACCCACATTAGGTTTTTAAAAGCTTCGTTTATGTTATAATTGCCTAGTTTGAATTATATTTGTTACAATTGGTTAACATAATTAGTATTTATTTTTAAAGTTGTCTGTATAAAAATACATGGTAAACGAAGCTTTTTGTGTATTATAATTTTCTATAATTAAATCAATATTTTTATGATTTAGTTTTTTCTACAAGTGTTAAGTGCATAGTAAAGTATTTGATTTTGTATTGAATGTTTCAAAATTTAAAAATAATATTTTGATTGTTAATTCTAAGAATTACATTTAATTGATTACGGTTTTAGGCGCTTAAAATATTATTTCTGTCATCAAACGTTTTTTGATGTTTTAAAAGTTCAGTCCATAGTAAATTTTCTATTTTTCATTCGTGCAATAATATAATAAATATGTATAAAAATTACTTTATGTACATAATCTCATGTGATTGATATCTATTATTTTTGTTACTAGTCAATATAGAAATGTAAAAAACCTATTTATTTATTTTTATTTATTTATTTATTTATTTTTTTGTCAGATTACCTTTATTTACACAGTTTGATAATATATTGGTAATGAATTATTTTGAAATTGAAAGATTTTTCTATCCATATTAGTTTTCAAACTATGTATTAGAAATATTTGGAGGGAAACTTAGAAAAGAGTAAATTTATTAAAATGTATTATTTTGGTGTATCCTTAGAGGTATTGACAGTATGGTATATTTTCCAATTAGTGCTGGACTAAAAAATTTGCAAGTGTTAAGGATTAAGATATTTTAATCAAATATTATCTAAATGATTTACTATATATTTGACTTAATTGTAAATTATTATTCCAACTACTAAGTTGACTAATTGTGGTTATGTAATAAATGATAACAATTTTTATTCTGTGTCGAGGTATAAAATACAAGTTATTACTTATTACTATTTCTTAAAATTATAGTTATTTTTTAAAACAAAATACTTCTTTTATACATTCAGATTAGAATTAATTATTTTTTTTATATTTATCAAAAGTGATATGTCTCAATTCATTTTAAAACAAACCAAACAGGAACAACCATATTAATTATTATCATGTATATTACTCATAACTAACCTAAGAAAGATAACTGGTATTTTTTGGCTCAGATAATTAAATCAGAGCAGTCCACAAAACTTTTTTAAATTAAAACAAATTGGGGCGTTTGCTTTAAATAATGAAGTACGAAGTTATAAGTCATAAATTAATTTGAAACTTGTTGTTTCGTATTAAATACAGTAATGTAATAATTCTTATATCTAAAAATTTATTAATATGGTTATTTCAAAGATATTACTAATAAGGTATTACAATATTTTATATTTAATAATTTAGCTTCTGTGAAGCAATTCATTTTTAAATTTTAATTATTTTATTAGAATGTGTATTATAATTTTTTTAATTATAAAGCAATAAACAAAAAATTCTAACTTATCTTCGTTTAATAAATTTTATAGACAAACTTTACTTAATTTTAATGAAATAAATATCTTCACAAGTGCAATTTAATCAATACAAGCAATTGAAATTATATTTTAAAGCATTTGTTTTGAAAGAAGCATTAGAAAATATTTCTATATAAATGTCTATTATGGGTATGCATCAACAAAAACCTTATTCTTGATAAGTATTTTTTATGAAAGCTAACTATAGTGTTAATACTTTTTATCAATATCAACAATATATTTTTTTGGTTACTTTTATTGTTATTAAAATTATACAGTTAAACTTCTGTATAACCGTCATCAAAGAGACCAGAAGTAATGATAAATATTTAAAAGTGGTTTTTATATAGAGGTAACTGTCAACAGAAGTAGATTACTTCCAGATAACTGCTTTTATAGAGTACATGAAAATTATAAACATCTGTGTACTATTTTATCAAAATTACACAAACCTATTCATATCATACAATATCATATTCATATATTAGATTTTATGGTTTTTATTTCATCTTTGCTGTTGGATTTCCATATTTAAGTATTATATTTATATATATTTTGAGATTGGTGGCTTAAATTTTTGTTTTGTTAAAATTAATCTGCCATGACATGACAAATGTGCTCATATTTTTTCCTCTCAAAATTCTTACAATATGATTATTTGTCTATTGTTTTATTGTCATTGTATACACTTAGAAGCTTTTTAAATTGATAAGAAACACTAATGATACATAAGAAAATATTCAAATTTGTTGTGTTGGTTGTATTATTAACTATTGTATTAGTTTGATAACTAACTGCTATAAATAATTTAAAATAATTGAACATTTTTCTATTTTGGAAATTATAATAAGATTGTTAAGAAGTTACCATTATATAAAGGTAGTAATGCATTTTTCACATAATGCTTGTTAGGATAATAAAAAAATTACCATAACATACAGGAGAGAGTTGTTGAATATCTTACTGTAATTGTCGACATGTTACTGAAGCAGGAATGATTATTTAATATTTTTCTTTTAGGTTTTAAGTTTAATTCAGTTAAATAACTTTTGGGAAATCTATTTTAATAACAGTTAAAATAAGCAATTGACAAATGCTAAATCCCTAGTATATTTGGTTATTTTTTTATAAATCTTTTTATATATTTATAGTTTTCACAACTATCACAGTATTATATTTTCTACAAGTAAATTATTTAAATGAATCAATAGTATAAACTCATTTTTGATTTATTTGGTAGTAGTTAAATGACCATGTAGTTACATTTATAATATGTAAAACAATTACTTATCAAAAGCTAAGAACTTAATAGTCAACATGACACCTGAACAGTTTTCAATTTCCTAGTATTCAGTCGTTTTGCTTTGTTATATATTGCTTAAAGTATATCTATTAATCAATAATTAAATAAGTTACTAATTTCTAGTTTTTAAGTTATTGCTCGATAGAAACCTATTAAAAAAATTTACATTAAGGTAGTGTAAGTTAAAAATATTATTAAATACAATTATATTTGTATTTATAAATCTATAATTTATTTTTATATTCCCAGAGATAATATAATAGTTTTTTTTATGGTAAATAATTTATAGTTCTGATCTTTTTAAACTAATTGAAATAATTTTTTATGATGAATACAAAACATTGTTCAATATGTGTTAATTATTAAATATGTTTAAACTATTGGATTGAATGTTACTGTGGTCAAATATTTAATATTAATGATTTTTGGGCTTTATAATAATTATTATTTTTAATAAAATTAAATGTAATATATACATCATCTAAGTAGTTTTTCTGATTGTGTATATCAAAAATATCAAATAAGCAAAACAATTTCCCAGAGAGTATGTTGTAGAAATTGGTTTATTTTTAATTTAGATTCTTAAAAATTTTACAGCAATTATTGAAAAAAAATATTTGAATACAATTATAAATTAGTGGCCTGGTATGGCATGGTGGTTGGTCTCTGTCACTAATGTGTTCCGAAGTCAAGCATCTACCGGTGTCGCTAGCTCTTGGATGGTTGATCACTTGAGCTTTTAGTGACGAATCCATGGCATACATTTTTATACCCATGTGTTTCAATCCTACTAACCAAACCTTATATAAAATACCTGCTATTCCTATGCACAGCTAATGGCCTTAGTTGCCAGGCTTAAATAAAATCAATATAAAAAAATAATTATGATATTGCACAATATTTTATTGTAAATATTCTTATGCTTTTTTGGTTTATGATGTTAATTTTTCCTGAACCTAGAATTACTTATTATTTGAGAAATAAAAAATGATAATCAAAGTGTATGAAACATTTAGTAGCTATGTGTTGTAACAGAAATAAGTTGGTTACCACTGATCATGTCTATTTAAGTATTGATTTATCATTTAAGTACAGTACCATTGAAATTTTTTAATAATTTTTTATGATACATTTATGTCAAATGATATATTTCACCTTAATTCTGAAATTTGTTGAAAAATATATTTGGGTATATTTAAAAAACTAGTTGTTAACTATTTACAAATTTAATTTTAAGTATATTTAAATAGCTTTAAAAGTAGTATTTGTGTTTTAAACCAATTGTATTTTTACAATTATATATTAATAAATTTAATTCACTAAATAAGTTAAGTCTTAAATTGTATTCTCAATCATATAACTTTGATATTGTTAATATAAACCCTTATATTTTATAATTAGGCTCATTTGAGTTATTAATAAATAGCTAAGTAATAAGAAGATATAGGTGCATTACCACTTAAGTTTCTTTTAAGTTACTATGCAATAATACCTAATAACTAGGAGTATTTACTTTTATCCTTAAAGTTATAAATAAGTAATTCCTAACAGAAATGAAGCAAATTTCTAAAATATATCAAAATAATAATTGAAATATTATCTATGTATATAATTTATGGTTTTGCACTACTGTATATTGGTTAAAATGTCTGCATTTTTGCATATCATCATATATATTATAATAAAATAGAAAATAAATGTTATTAATATTTGATAGATAAAAATATGTATTTATTACTTTTAAATTAAGTATTAATTTACATTAAATTTTTTTATTTTATACTACAAATATAATTCTGACATTTAAGTTTTGTTATAATACAATTATGTAATAGTTAAACTTTCTTAACATAAATGAATGATTCACTAATTAAATACCATATATCTTTTCCCAGAATAGAAAAAAATGAGTTGTTTTTTTTTATAATAACAATTTAATGAAATTTAAGATTTTTAAATAATGTTTAAGTTAGTATTTAAGAGTGAGACCATCTGTGCGCGTTTGCTGTCTGCCTAGAAAATGTCCATCAATCATTAAGCAGCCGTTTAAAATGACCATCATCAACAATAACTACTGAGAAAATTCATCAATGCATTGTTTTTAATTTGTTTACAGGCGCCGCTGATCCATCCATTTATATTATATAAATACAAGTTTGCGCAAGACTGTATCTTTGAAATTTATGTATCCATTTTGTAGATTGTACAAATATCATGGACATATTTAATAATGTATTTTTAAGATATCAATCTTTTATTTTTATTTATGTGCTGGTGGTATAAAATACATATTAATAATAATAATGAACATTTTAATGTAATTTTTTTTTTTCTAGTTTTCAGTTTTAAGTTTTTACTTAAAATGTGTCATTATTCTGTCTGTATCACACCTTTATTGTACCTATAATTGTTATGATTGATATTTAATAATAGTGCATTGCGACAGCTTATGACATCTGGATCTTGGAACTCAACACAATTTAGACTAGATTATTTAGGTACCTAATTTTTGTATTACACATTACATAATTATATATTATTTTTTTTTATGCTTAAATCATTAAGCATTTTCTTTTATAATGGTAATAATAAAAATATTTATCATACTAAATCTATTTAATACATTTAGTCTAATAATAAAACATATGTATTAGATTTAAGGTGAATTTTTATTTTTTCATTTTCTGCCCTTTTCGTCATTATTGCCTTTCATCTGTGTATATATATATATATATATTTTTTAATTTATTTTTTTTTTTTACTTGTACTGTTTTGTCAAGACCCATATTTAAAAAAAACAAACTAAAATCTGTTTTAAAATTTTATTACTTATATTTGTTTTAATGAAATATAATTGTAATCATTGTGTATGTAGGTCTAAATTATTATTTTTTTATTTTAAATGGTAATAAAAATGAGCTGAAAAGAATTGGTTACAACTATTTGTTATGTAAGTAAATCATAGTTGAAGAATTTGTCATGGCATTATGTTTATTGTAGGTAGGTCTACAATTGTTGGTTTAAAGTGCAAATTTTTTATGTTAGAAAATTGTATCTCAACTAAAAATCAATGTGATTATTAATCTTCGTGTGCTCATTATGTGTTGCTTAACGTCGGAAGAAACTAACCTTTATCGAATGATCAATGATTTATTACTGTTGAATAAAAGGAAAAAAAAATTTTCGACTTGAATTCTTTTTTTCTTGACAATTGATGGTAGACAAGTTTTAGGTATATTATTTAATTTCATTAAAGTTTTATTGTTTTTTTTTTTTTTTTTTTTTAATTATTTAGTCTAAAGAGTAGGCAATTAGCGTGTAGTATGTACGCAGTCATACCTATGAAATATGTACTGTTCATATAAGAATTAATGTTAGTGGATGTTCTTAAATAATCGCGCGCCAAGTAGACTGGTCAAAGATATTATATACTATTCTTGAAATCTGATTGGTCCGCCTGTTGATAATGTGTAATCCATTGATATTGTTTCCAAATTTACATTATACAATATTATAAGGGCATAGCAATTTGTTGCGGTGTACACCACAATGCATTATTATTATTATTATTAATATTGTCATTTGTCACTGTTTAGATAAATTACACGTAAGTTCGACGATCGGTACACACGCGCTACGCATTTCGCACGTTGAAGTTCAGTATAACATCGTTAGAGCCGTGCGTAGGACGAAAATGTGAATAATTCTAAAAAATACCGATTATAATATCAGGAATATTTTTCAAATTTCTTGTTCTCTCAGCCGCGCACTACCGGTGTTTTTCCGAAACCATGAAATAACGCGTGCGTCCCCGTGTTTGCGGTGCACCTAATACGTATTATTGATATATTGTTTCATAAATAATATTGTAAAATGTCTGGTTAGTGAAACGTTGTTATTTATTTTCTTGTTGCGAGTTAAGCGATTGATTGATGCAGTATAGTGCAACTATGTTTTTAGGCCGCAATAATAGGAGACCACCGCTGAAGGTTCAGATACTTGATGAGCCGCCTGTCGTGTAAGCACATAAACATGATTAATAATTATGCTATACCTACTTAATATATTATTATTTTACTACACAAATCACTTTCCGATTTTCATGGTTATCTGTTAAATGCGATATTACTATTTAATTTTCTTCCCTATAGTAACCTGCCTCGAAACCTGGACAGGTCCACCACTATTACGATTGGTGACCAGGAAACTACAGTCGAGGCAAATGACCTACAGAGAATTTGTGATCTCGGACGTGGTGCCTATGGTATTGTGGAAAAAATGCGGCACATACCTTCTGGCACAATTATGGCTGTAAAGGTGACTATAGTATATTCGATGATCAATGTGAGTACTGTTTTTTTACTATTTTGTTTTTTTCTCACCTTTCTAGAGGATAGCAGCTACAGTGAATACCCAAGAGCAGAAACGACTTTTAATGGATCTAGATATATCTATGCGTTCGTCAGCTTGTCCATATACAGTGCAGTTTTATGGTGCACTATTCATGGAGGGTGATGTATGGATATGCATGGAAGTAATGGATACTTCATTAGACAAGTTCTATGCTAAAGTGTACAAGTTTGGACGGAGGATTTCAGAACAAATTCTTGGACCTATCACTGTGGCGGTAATAATTTGTTTTTAATAAATTTTACAATAATTGATGATACAGTTTAGAAGTGACAAAAATAAAAAAATTTTGTTCTGTATGTATTTTTTATTTCTTTAGACATGTTTTAACTAAACTCAAAATTAATCTTATTAATTTAGTTATCCAATAACAAACACACGCCTTTAAATACTAAACTCCTAATTTATATATCCCTGTTTAAACCAATGTAAACTTATGGCCTTCAGCTTTGGGGCAATGCCAAAAAATCCAACATCGATAAAATTCAAACTTTCCAAAATAATATCCTTCCAAAAATCACCAATTCTTTATAACTCCAATCTAAAAATTATAATAGTCCACAAAGAAACTGTAACTTTTTACAAACTATTCTACTCCAAACTTCTTTTATATATCAAACCTTGCCACTTTTACAATTCCTGGAAACCCCCCTAGAAGACTCAATAGCAATTATTGGTGTTAAGACCTCCTTGACTTATAAAGAAAAATATACATAAAAACAAAAAATTTAAAATACTGAGCAAGGGTAGTGTTACCAGTGAGTGACTTATCTCATCAAATTATTCATGTAAATTATCTATTATCACATATTCTTATTATTTCTAAAGGAATAAATTATATATACTGAACAAAAACAAAAAATTTAATTTTAATTATACATCTATCTATGTCTTATAATGTTAAGTTTATTTTAATAATAATTAGTATTATTATAAGTTTGGTTCATACTTCTTCACATTATTCATTTACTATTCGTAAACAATAAATTAATTTATGTTTTAAATAATTTTTAATTTTTCTAGGTTGTTAGCGCTCTTCATTATCTGCATTCTCAATTGAGAGTTATACATCGTGATGTAAAGCCATCAAATATTTTAATCAGTCGTAATGGAAATGTAAAAATGTGCGATTTTGGTATATCTGGATATCTTGTTGATTCTGTGGCTAAGACTATTGATGCAGGATGTAAACCGTACATGGCGGTAATTACATTTATTGCATTATTACTATTAAATAGTGCTTTGATTTATGATTTAATATTTTTTGTGCGTAGCCTGAACGAATAGATCCCGATGGAAATCCATCCAATTATGATATACGAAGTGATATATGGAGCTTAGGAATATCTCTTGTGGAACTTGCCACTGGTAAGTTTCCATACGATACATGGGGCAATCCTTTTGAGCAACTCAAACAAGTGGTCAATGACGAACCACCGAGGCTATCTTCTGGTATTTTCACATCATACTTTGAGGATTTTATTTGTCAATGGTAAGTGTTGCTGATAATTTATTATTCATTCTAATTGGATATTTATTGAGTTTAATTGATTTGAAATATGTTTTCATGGGTTTTTATTTTTTCAGCTTACAGAAAAATTTTCGGAGTCGACCAAATTACTCCCAACTACTTGCCCATCCATTTTGTCTTGCTCACCAACAACCGCAGACAGCTTTAGTTGCATCATTTGTGTCTGAAATTTTAGACTTGCCTGATATGCCTGTTTCAGGTTAAATTATCAGCAATTAATTCACTAACAATAATATATTTATAACAGTATTTGTAATATTGTATATAAACTATAATTCAATATAAGTTTATTTTACATAATAATTACAATATTATTAACAACTTTTATATTGGTAAATTTTCTATTTACCAATAAGTCATAAGAATTAATATAATGTCGAAGATAGTTTACTAAAGTATTTTTAATTATTATTTGTATGATATTAGTTGTAATGAATGATTTGTGTTTTAGAAGATCTTGGTTTATAGATTTTTGTTTTTTGTTTTATTTTGTTTTTATATAATTGCATCAATTCTTAAAATCTAAGGATTACTCGACTAATATTTTTAGTACTTAGCACATTACTATCTAACTGTTAGTTTTGTTTTTATGTTCCATAGTGTTTTCATGTGATAATGTTAAAGAAGCAAATCAAAAATCTATATCTGTTTATATTTTACCATATTAGTGCAATATATCTGCTCTCGCATATTTTATTTTTGAACTTTTTTTATCTATTAATTAATTTGATAATTGTTGCTGTCATAAATTTTCTTGAGTTTTGATAGCTAATGTCTATAATTATCTACCTTAAAGTACGATAAGGTAAGCTTAAAAGTTAAAGCTACCCTCAAAAGGAGTAGAATTTCACAGCATATTACAGTACCTAGTCATATTATTAGTAATATTATATCATGTGCATCATAGTTAAACTATTAAAATTAAACATATAATATTGCATTCCAATTTTTAATCCTTTTCTGTTAGTGTTGAGGATTAAATGGTTTTCAAATTAAAGTCACTGATATGATTATTATTTTGTTTTGGGGGTAAGTATATGTCTTTATTCAGAGCTCATTGACTGAGGGGGCTATATTATTATTACTACCAAGATGCTTTAAATTTAAAAACTTAACAATGGTGAATGACTGAAATATGGGCAAGCTCATTTATCATAATTTAATATTATAGTAGTTATTATTTATCTCAAGATTAAATTTATAAAAAAAAATAAGATTTTACTGTTAATTTGTCAATGAATTTATTTTATTTATAACCAACTAATAATATACAAATTACAAATATTCTTTATTTATTTCAATACTAAAAACAAATTTATTAAGTTGGGTATCTTCACCTTTTTTTAAAATTTAAAATCAACTCTTCTATTTCATAAAAGAATATATTTATAGTACTAAACAGTATTTAAAATAGCAAAACAAATCAAAATGAAAAAAAATCATACACCTGAACATAAGTAATACAAAACTGATGAAGTGCAATTGAATTAGCATAAATACATTTTTGTAAATTAAAACTATATTATATTTTTATTTTATTAGAAAATATTTTGTTATTTTTTAAGACATAATATTCAGTATTTTAAGAATTTTTTAGTGCTATAAAATCTGAGCTCTGGTTTCAATATTAATAAAAACTTTATAAGTATTCTGCAGGTAGTAAATTACCAAGATAGTTAATTATTATGACGTTTAGACTTTAGGCAACTCTGTATTTAACTGAAGATGTATAATTCACCTACATACGTAAGATATTAAAACTTTAGGTTTTGTAACTTAAACTAAAAAAAAATGTTAACAGTTATTAAAATAACCGCGAGTATTTCTATAAGTTTATGACTATGTATTATATATTTCGGAAAATATTTGTTTTATGTTTTACTCGGCAGACATATTTGTAATTATTATTTAAATAATAATATAGTTAGTATTAACACACTTAATAAACAGACGAGGTGTGATAAAAATAAATATGACAAAATTTCTAAGGTTAAATATTGGTTTACTAAAAATGGTTGTAAATGCAGAGTATACCCAACTAATTTTTAAATTAACAATAAAATTTCAAAATATCTTTTTTAATTTAATTTTAAAGAATTAGTCGAATGAAGTAAATTAATAGTTTAATATTGAAACTAATGTTTCTATGAAAATTCTAAAATTGTTAAATACTTATAAAAAAAAAAAAAAGACTTACAACGTTAAAATCTATTTATTCTGTTAATCTTTTTGAAGAATTGCATTATTTATATTGTGTATTATGAGTATATGATATGTACGTACTAATTATTAATATGTACGTAATTCAAACGTCGACAAAGTTAGAAACGTTTTATTCTATAGAAATGTGTTTGGTAGGTTAAACATACCGTTGTTTAATATAGAAACCGGTGTTTGATTAAGAACCATTTTTTATTGTAGTATTGATGTGTTAGAAACTTGAGGCAAAATAAAAAAAAAAAAACTTTAAATTCGTGTCTGAAACTATAATGAAATACATTTCGTGGTTAAATCTACGACAAATGCTTGTACGTATTATATTTTGCACGACATACCGTATAAATGTAATATTACAAAATATTAACGTTTGATGATTGAATTTACGTCGTTTTATTTTGAATTGGAAACAGTGTCGATTGAATAAAGATAGTAGGTACTATTTAAACTCAACGAGTGATTATAAATAATTATAGGTAATATATAATATTATAATGCCTACCACATTCAATCGTTATACACGCATCGACGAAAATAATTTGCTTATAAATTTATTAAACTTATGTTTCCGCATGATTATATTAGGTATAGGTTTTTTATAGGTCACCACCTGCGCGGAACAGATTAACTATGTTATTATTGGAATAAAATTGTGCTTAGATGATTATACAGTATTATTTCATTTTATTCGAATAAAAAACAGTTTCAATGGTTTTCAAATACAATTATTCATCAAATTTTAAACAAAGTTATTCCTATTGTTATCGGTTATTTTCTTTGATTTAAGATTAAATATAATATTATGGTTTGTAATTTTAAAAACAATGAGCTGTTGGCTTTGTATTTTAAGTCACACGGCTAAAAATTAATTATTTAGATATAACTGTATCTATCGCTGGCGTGGAATAGCGCTCACAAATATTTTTATTATGTCTTGAAAGCTTTAGATGGCACTATGGTAGCTTGGCAGACATTTAAGGAGGGAGACTACATTTATCACAATTTGTGAAAAAGTGCAAATATTAGGGTTCAAAAGACAACTTCTTATTTTACTTGATATTTTAAGCTTAACATTTTCTTAATTAAAAAAAAAAAAGTATTGTGTATTTCAAAATGTATTAAGAATTAACATATCTACGTCCACTAACATATCCACTAATCTACTTTAATTGTACCTTTTACTTTTATTGTGGAAAGTAAAATAAATCAAAACGGCATAAACATAGTCCATAGATAATTCAACGATTAATTTAAAATATATTTTTATTTTTTATATTACTGTTATGTTATAATATCATTAATAGATATTTAATATTTTAATTTGTTTAAAAAAAAAAAAATTATACATAAACTATTTTGTCTATTTTAGGTGCGGGAAGGAAAACTGTGTTTTAATTTTGATCAATTATCAGAATTTCGGATTTATTTTACAAAAGAAATTAAATGATGAATGAAATTTTAATGATTATTATTGTAGTAATCTTATAAGGAAACTTAAATAATCTTAAAATAATTATGTCTGCTTACACAATATATTATTACGTGTTATAAAATGTACCTATCAGTTTGAACAAATGTTTGTATAAATCGACCGTATTTTAGGTCACCTTTCCCCTTAAAAATAAAACTGGCGTTTCTCTCCCACCATTGTTTCTCAGTTTTTAAAGCGTCGACCATTCTTTGGTTCTTATAGTCTATAGGTACATAGTACTGTGTAGGTATTTATACTATATATGTCCATACCTATGTAAATACTATAGGTATACATGAAATACATTTTTTTCACCTTACCATTTTTTAACCATACTCTGTATGGTATATTGTATTGGTTCAATAGGCGTATACGATATTTAATTGGAGGATTAGAATTCTTGTAAGACTAGCAGAGTTTCGAATGGCGAAGGAGAGATAATAGGGGATGGTAATCGGGTAACACGACTTGCATAGCTTAATCCACGGATCAAATTAAATAACAGACGAAAGCAAAAAAAAAATAAATTAATAATAAACAAAATTAGAAATATTTCTAGAATCAAACAAAAAGTAAACCAAAAATAATACTATCTTATACGAACGGTTGGTCCGAACGTTACACGTTTTACATTGGTATTAAACGCCGTGTTAACTGCATAATATCCTTTTCGACATCGATTATTCACCATGTCGATTATTTCTCAGAAATGTTTGCCAATAATTTAGTAACACCCAGCGGGGTTCGGAAGTCGCTGCAATTTTATCTCTGTTGGGCGTTGGCACTATTCGGTCGTTTATTTGCCGTAAGTACTAAGTAGTATTTGTTTTAATCTACTTCAGCTCTGATTGTCCCTCTGTCATAGCCATCGTGTCGATTTAAAAAAGGTATAGAATAAAAACCTTTTTTTTTCTATTTATTTCGACTATTACGTTGTCTCTGAAATACCTCTCCGTGTTTAAAAAAAAAAAAAAAAAAAAAAAAAAAACGTGGCAATCTCATGAGCTCATTATATCTATAATAATTAATAACACATGAAACGTTACCGTCGATTAGTTATTAGTTAACAATAATTAATAGTATCAATTTAAAGTATGATAGCTGTTAGTGCATATAATTATTATGATATTTTTTTTTTCATAATACCGAATCAGCCGCACGGCTCGAACCATAATCCGGGCTTGGGTCCAGGTTTTCCAGGTCTCGGTGTAGTACTGCATATATAAATATATTATCTTAATTTCACACAAGTGTCATTTAATCTGTAAATCGTAATTGTACAATGTATTTTATGATCTTTGTATACTTGCACCGATGCCAAATTCATTTTGTCCGTTATAATCTATTGACGTTGAAGTGGAGGAGTAATAATGTTTATTATGCAATGCAATTTCTGATAATTCGGAAGTAATGGTGTGGAGCCAAAAACGAATTAAATATTATTTTTTACAACTGTTCAAAATGGTAACGGTCGTACAGATACTATAAGCCATCTTGTTTTTGTGATAGATATTGAATATTGATATATTGTACTACACAATATGTACGTACTTATCCTATGGATTGAAGTATAGAAATCAGGATGAAAAAATTAAACGTTTATTTTTTTATTTAATTATGCACGATAGTTCTAAGTACCTTATTTATCATTACAATTTTTTACAATTTTTATCTTTATCAAATATGTTTAACACCTAATAGCTGATATGCTTACCGTTTTATAGATTTCTGTAATATTAATTTGAATAAACAATACAGAATTCATTAATGGGATATACGTAAATTACTTGAATTCTATTTTAAAATAGTGAATCGCATGTGTTTGACAAAAAATAATAGCAAATATATTGCTCTTTAGATGTTTTTATACATTATTATTATTTTTAACTGGTACATGGAATAATGGAATATTAACACAACGGCTTCAAAGCATCATGGAATCACGCAATACAATTATTATGTATTCAAGCTACGCATACTTTTCGATACGTAAGTATTTTGGCCATTTCGGATTTGTAATTACCACAGTTTAAAGTTACTATTACTGTAATATTTTTTAAAGTAACCATTACATAATTCTTGAATTATTAAATATTAACTCTTTATTTAGAAACAGGTAAATTACATATGAATTTTATTTTTAAAATAAGCTAAAATATATTTTTGTATGCATAACTAATTTGAATGGATATTTTATTTAAAATATAAATAAACAATTTAGGTTATGTTACAACACCAATGTGCCATACTTATACAATACAATCGATATTATACAATTATAATTCCTATTTAACAAGATGCTTCCACAGGTTAATTTGCTGTAAGCAATTCAATAAAATCCATTACTACTCGTTTAGTTGTATTATATTATTTAAAATATTTGTTGAAATACTTGTCCATATTACATAAATAATGCAACAGTAAAATACTAAAATTACCAAAAATTAATATGATATAATAATGCATAATAATAACTATAATATACCTTTTTTAACTAAATATTATATAGTTATTTTTTTATTTAAAATTAATTGTGTATCTATTGTCATACTTTTTTTGAAATCATTTCATTTATTTTTTTTTATTTCTCAATATTTTAAGCAAGCCATTTTGAAGAAAACCCTACATTTTTACAATGATAAAAATTATCAAATTTGTATATTAGCTACTATATAGTCAGGTTATCAAAAACGTATATAAAATATAAGTATATAATTCTATACGTAAATGGGCTACTATTTTAAGATTCATTAATAATAATAATAATAATATTATAATTTCCGTTAAGTATGATAAAAATTATGTTTAAGAAATTAAATTTCTATTATTTATTTAATAATAAGTTTTTATATTTTTATAATAATCATTAATTAAGATATTTATCATAATATATTTATTGAGTGTTCAATCATCGGAGGGTATCCGTACAGGCAAAATGTTTTGCTTATTTATGATATAGTTCCGCGTATCCAGTACAACATTTTAAATACGAAAATTTATTTTCAAAATATATCACTGCACTTATTTCTACAAGACCACTAATTTGTTTTCCTTTCTACCTATTTATATTTTACATAGACAATAATAAATAATAATATTAATGTAATTATATTATTTTACAAAACTGAAAACAAATAGCTTTGTATAGATAATATTTATTACGTTTTCCACCTCTTGCAAGCTTTTGGCTTTATTTCAGGAATTGTAGGTCGAACTAAGTGATTGGGGGTGCATATAAACTCTTATATTAGTATAATATTTTGGCGAACTCGATGTGATTACAAAATTACGTGATATATATTTATTAAATATCGAATTAAGTACAATAAGTATACGTATTTTACAAAGGTTGTTTTAAATATTTTTTGAAGTATTTAAAAAATAAATCTTAACAATTTAGACAAATTTAAATTAATTGATGCTAATAAATGCACTTTGGAATTTTCAAATATCATTATTTGTAGATTAAAAAGATAAAAATATAATTTATTTATTTTGGCAAGATTCCCGGTTTTTGAAAGTACTGTTGGTCAAGTTATACATTATGCTCCTGGTACTTAATATACCATTAGGCATTTAAACATTTTTATATGATACAAATTAAAAATGTCTTTTAAGTTAGGAAATTGCGTTTAGGTAATATGTTTACTGTTTATTGTATATTATGTACTAATTAATACTTAACATTATAAGAAAATTAGAACTTAATACTTAAATACTATATATTTTTTGTTTAATTGAAAAAAAATATAAATTAATTTGATACAATGAAATATGTTAGAATCGTATTGTAATTGACAATTTATTGGCGTCAAATTTTGTCTATAAGGATTAGCGTAAAAAACTAAAAATATTTAATTAAAGCTCTTTCATTAAAAGTAACATTGAGGTTAAGTTTGCTTAGTCCTGCCACTAAATTCTCAATGGTATAAAAGTTCACGTCGCCACTATCAATATGCGGAAATGTGCAATACATAGATTTTACTTATTGTTTACGATTTTGGCACTGCCACCGTTATAGTGCAGATGCAATTTGATAGAAAAAGTATTATAATCTACAATATTTTATTGATTATTGACATTTGTAGAGTGGGTCTGATTATATGACTTATACTCGTGATAATATTTATTTGTTTTTTAACGCGTCACTACTCAGTTGATATATAAGTAATAAGTATACAGTCCTGGCGAATATCGGTATACAACCCCGTTCGTTTGTTTACTAATTCGTATTAGTTAGTTACTTACTTACTTGTTATCGTTAATTATTTTATTTATACACAGCGTTGAATGTATTCCACTGAAAGCAATCGTGCTGACTTCATAAGGTGGGCGGATACTGACTGCCGGATGCAAGAGAGTATAAGACGTATAAACCTATCTATATATAATTATAGACATTTCCATTGCAGAAAGGACAGTTATCGTAAATCATGATGATGAATTTAAATGGCTTCGTTTGGGCTCGTTTTCATCTCTTTACAGATGCGACTTGTGGGTACACCAAAGTTTGTCCAATAGTCGTTACGCGTGTTCCAACTATAGTGATGTTGTCTGAACTATTTTACAATATAGCGTTGTGATGGCCTAACTTTCGATCACCAATGCGTAAGCTATTGTAAGTAGGTACCTACGAGCACTACGAGCTTTGGCCATTAGGCTACAATTGTTTATTTTCCGTGGGATCATATTATCCACACAGTACATTATGTTTAAATCCTCACCTTGCCTTGTTTATTGATGTTATGTGTTATTTTATGGAACATAAAATCGTGTAATCATACACGTTTTGCACAAATGTTATTCAAATTGTCGTGTTTAGTGCGTAATATGTTTTAGCTACCTATTTCTTGAACAATTATAATAATAATGATTGATATATAAAGTAGTTATTTTTTGAAAGTATATTTTAACGAATATTACAATGTAAATAAAATAATAACTTACTTACTTACTATTAATGAAATAAAAATCGAGAACGGATAGACCCATAATACTGCATACCCATTACTATATATAATATAAAACATAAAATGCTCAAAACTTTAAAATAGATTTTTCGTTTTTGAGATAAATATTTTAGCTTTTAGGGTATATTATATTTTTTTATGTATACAAAAATACGAGTACATACTTAGTATCTAGATACAATGGAAAATAATTGAATTAAAATAAAAATAAATAAAAAATCAATGCTTTTGAACTTAAAATTTTATTTGTTAGAATGGTATAATACACACAGGCATGCATATATTATTGTGAACATAAAAACAGTTTCGAGAAAAAAATAAAGTGTCTCATAACTTTTGGGTTTTCGGCCATCGAATTTTCAATCCGTGAATACACATAAATTCACAACGTACAAGTACAGTCATAAATACGGTGTTGCAGTGCGGACTGCGGTATTATAAATAGGTAATATACCTGCTCGTGGGTGTACGGAATTGGGCACCGGACATGAAAAATAATCGGCCGGTAATCCGTTTCGACGGTTATCCACTATTGTTGTGGTGCAGTGGTTGCTGCAGCTGCGATGTTTGTTTTGGCATCGTGGACGCGGTGATTCGAGGATAGGTGGTACAGTAATATAACATTGCGATATAAATCATTGTGATACTACAGGAGCTCCAGCAATAGATAAATACAAACATTCGCACGGCCATTCACGAGACCCGAAGGAGACTAAACAAAAAAAAAACCCAGTTGTATATCATTCGAGTTGTCGAATGTTTTGACTTACCGAGATGAGGAAGTTCAATAAAATTGTAATATTACACTGTATTCCAATAATATTACTTATAATAATAATATTATTATTTGTTACCTAGATATGTAATGTTTGCATCGTTTTCGTACAGGTATATCGCATACATTACATAATAATATATACGATTATAAAGTTTAATATAGATCTAAGATTCGACGATCGCCACTACCATCAGCGGTGGTGGAATTAGGATTGAGTTTCGGGAGTTGTGGAGCTTCTAAAAAATACTATTACTAAAGATGAATTTCGTTAAAATATCAAGGGAAGGTTAGGAAGGCTGGAATGGCCAAAAGTTGCCTATGCATACACTCGTACATTACACAATGATAATGTCCGTCGTCGATTACACGCGTTAATCAATCCGCGGTCGCATCACTGTGTGCATTCGTTTTCTACCCACTTGATCGTAATGTATAATATACCATTACGACGCATATCAATTGTCTGTTGATTGCTCGAATTCGATACTTTATTTTATAATAGGTATACATTCCGGCTATAAAGTGTGTATAATTTTGTGTGCACAGATGACGGTGGTATATAACATCAACAGACCCATGTATACGATTACGCAATATCTATTACTAGCAAATAGCAATAAAAGTAATAATACAATACAACAGAGTGTCGAATCTCCAGACGTGAGGTACCTATTAATAAATAAAAATGTTCGTCATCGTCAGGGGCAATATTTTTTTAAACTTTTTTTTTTTTTGAGAGGAGGAGGTGTGCATTCGCACTTATTTTTTGTAAAACATTAGTAATATTTTTTATAATTTGTACACGGCACATTGTTGTAGTTTGTATCCTTATATGCGAGTTGTATAATACGTTTATGTTCGTACCACGGTTTTTACAAATCTACAAAACACTGTAGGTAGGTAGCTACCTACTTACCGGATATATGGTCATATTTTGTATAGTATTGATTATAGTCTGAAATATTAATTCGGACTCGAGCATTATATCTATAGACTTCCCAATAATCCGTGTTTACGTTTATATAGATTTACTTATAGCCTGTTACATATTTTAAACTTTAGTTGCTGTGGTTTTTGTGTTTTTCAAGATTTTTCTTATTCAAACATGGTGTATACGAATTATTATACCACCGTGACCGTATATAGCTAGAGATATACATTATTCGTAATATGTTAAAATGTATAGTATACACTTTGCGTATTGTGTGTGCGTATAGGTACTTAAAATGTAGGTATACTGCTGTAACGAGGATCATTCGTGTTTGTTCTATATCATCTGTAAAAAAAAAAAATAAAATAAAAATCCCTAGGTCATAAAAGAATATAATACACACACACCCGTGATTTTAATTTATAAAGCCCTCCGGAGTGAAAAGCTTCCATTAACTAATTTTATATTTTATTCAACGAGTTCGTTTGTATATATGGACATAATATATACACACAACTTAGGCGTCAAATGATGGGAGGGTGAAAGTAGATCCGTTTTTGCTTGTTTTGAATAATCAGAATAACATGATGAGTTTCCCTTTCTTTGGAATACCATAACATTTTACTATTTCAGTGTATTTATATTTAATGTTTTAACCTATAACTCAACGGTCTTCATCAAACATAATATTAAGAACGGATTATGAATAATATGTATAATTTGAAGTCGGAATAGAACCAGCTGTCTATAAACTACATAGGTACCTATACGAACTAAACACTGAGTTTTTAAGTATTCTAATAATACTTTTTAGAACGAATAAGACATTATTTTTTTTTTGTACTGATTGGGTTCTGTAAGATTAAAAATTTATAAATTAATTGAAACAATGTATTGATAATAAATACTAATTGTATACCAATTAATACTGATTATTTAACACAAAACTATAAAAGCAGGTTTTTATATAATTAAAAAAATTTTTTTTATTGATGTATAATAAGAATTTGTAATAAAATATATTTACACGAAGTTAGGTTGTATTATGTTGTTATAAAGTCCTCATAGTTTTGAGTTAATAGAATATACGAAGGTAATGCAACTGGATTTTCGTGTTTTACTTGGAAAATAGTTTGTCTCATCACTCGGTAGTAAACTCGTTTATAAATCAAAAACTGAACACTACAGATAGTTCTTTTTAAAGAGGAAATTGTTTTAATTTTTCTTAAAATGATACAAGGAACAATCCTTGAGATGTAAATTACTGTAGACTTTTAGTTTCTAAATTATATAATTATGTATATATGTATTAAAATTATGATTAAAAACCATAATTTTATATGATTTAAGACATAATATAATTTTAAAGTTTGTAATTTTAATTATGGTGTTCATTTCAAACATTACGATGAAATTATTACTCATAATAATTTTGTAAGCAATATTTTAAAATAAATTTTAAATAAAAATTTAATTACGGCTTTACTTAATACAAGGTTCCTCGCATAATATATTATTATAATATATATTATTTATCACCATATTCAATACAATGCATTAAAATATCTACTCGTAAATTGTTTTATGAGCACTTAATATTTTAAAAATAAATATATATTAGTTAATCGATTTCTTTTCAAAATAATTTTTCTAAATGCAATGAAATATTATTGCTTTTAAGTTTTGACTTTCAATAATACACCCTATTCAGTGTGCTATGTATACAAAACTATATACTCGTATATGTAGACTTTAATAATAATACATCGATAGCTACATGAGAAAAACGTCAGTTGTCTATTTTTCATTTTTTTTCTGTTTAACTAATAAAATGTAGTCTTTAAAATATTTAATTATGCCTAGACTAATCTCAATTCTCAATATGACAATATCTTATACGATATTATTGATGTTTTATTTGAATTTTGAAAAAGAATTAAGTATATTAAAAGAATATTATTGCTATTAAAAAATCATGGTTTTGGATTTTTCTTTGGTAGTTTTTATTCGTGGTAAAATTTAATTCAATATATTATTCAATCAAAATTTTATTTTAAAAAGCTTTTAAGATTAACTGAAATCAATTTTAAATTATTTTGTTTTTTTTTCATTAATACTCAAAAAGTACTTTCCATTTAAAATTAATACTATTTGTACAAAAAATATCGTTAAGTAAGTATTGTTTTTCAAATGCAATAATTGACGAATCAATGTTGAATTTAATGACTTTTAATTTATTCCACATGCAATTTTTTTTTTTATTTTGCTATAATTTATTATAATATTATAGTAATTTTATATTATAATAAGTCGAACTTCCATTTTAATTTAAGATTGTAGTAAAAAATAGAATTAACAACATAATATATTTTTCGTATAGAACTTTCAATTTGGTTACACTCGAACTGTTGTATATTTTTGGAATGACAAAAAGTCCTTGGAATAGGATTGTAAGAATGAAGTTTATTTGAATGAAGTCTTACAATTAAAAATATTGGAAAACTTTGTACTTGCTATGGTTTTAAAATTATAAAATAATAAGCTTACATTTTCTCGTTGAAATTATCAAATGGTAACTTATGTATGAAATACAAAAAGTCTAAAGACCTGCATAAAAGAAATTTTAATCATTAAAAATCAGTTTAAATTAACAATCAGAGTACTTATTTAAATTTTAAATATTTTACTCCAGGAAAATCAATATCCTAGAAAATTATTTCGAGAAAAAAATAAATATCAAAAAGTTAAATGCTGATAATTTTAAATATCTTAAAATGTGTAATACCTACCTATTGTTTACGCATATTTATATACTTATTCACATTATAATCGATACTTAGTGCCACATCGTGTGTATTTTCCATAATAATTCGTAATTAGTCAAAATGGTTATGGAAATACAGTTATTGAATCACTAAAACTGAAATTAATTGTTTATCATCCCTATCTGATTAGATATTTTAAATATCCTAGACCCTAGCAAATCCGTGTATGTTGCCAATATTAAATGCTTATTACACCATCATCATATTATTCATTATAATAGATATCTAATCTTAATTGGTATCTTGAGTTCTTTTTTTTTTTGATTTTGATATTTTTATTATGTGTAAAGGGGAAATTTGCCATCAATTTACTAGTTGTGTTATTCTGATGTAATTATTAGAAAATATTAGTTAGATAGATAATATTTATTTTTAAATCAAAATTGATTTTAAAATAGTATTTAATTTATAAATATGATTCAATATTTTTTGGATAAAAGTTACCTTAATTGTCTTAATCATAATATTCTGTAATTTCAGTGTTTAATTTTTATGAATGTTTAAGATTGAATTATGATGGAAATGATTATCGTCATATATTATTATTAATATTTTTTTCCCTACAATTAAATTGATAAAATTAGTATACTTTTGGACTTAAACGCTGCACATTTCAAGGATATTATTACTTAATAAATTTATTAATTGGAATGTTAAGTAAATTTGAAAATATTTCTAAGAAGTTTTTTATAAGCATTTAAAATTTACGAAATTATAGCCACTATAGTAAACCGAGTGCAAATATAGTCATTTGTGTTTTGCAATTATTGCTTTCAATTTTAGTAAAGTGACTACATTCTTAAACTATGTCACGTCGACTTAAATTTAGTGTTATCTAGTCATATTTTTTATTTTTATTATAAATTATATTTTACTGCGATGCATGTTGAAGAGGCGTTTCGATAAATGCATTCATTTTTGTTGTATTTATATACGTGCAATATGCATCTATTAAATTACAAATATAATAATTTCAATAAGAAATGATGACTATTATCAATGACCGTACATCTCAATGGAATGATATTATGTATATACGATGTAGATACTTATTATATTTTTCAAAATACTACAATCAAGGGAGTTGATATGAATTAATAATCGTTGAATGATTTATAAATGTATTAGGTATAAATATACGATTGTAATTATTAATTAAGTTTGTTTATTTTAATTATAACTCTATACCTATCATATCTATAAAAAATTATCTACATATTATAATTTAAAATATATCGAATGACGACATGATTTAAAGATGGAGGGGTATGATTGTCATGACGTATAAAGTACATATTATGTATTACTGTCTATATATTATGAACTATGGTCTATGCCTCCATGAACTATTCAATTAGTTTCACTGTAATTTAAATTTGAAGTAATTATATCATGGATAGCTGATGTTTTTTAAATATTAAATGAAAAATAAACAATTGACCTTGAATCGACGAAGTTTTAAATATTTGAATCCTTGGATATTATGAAGTACAAATAATTTTTATTAGACAAACTTTTTACTTGTTAATCGAATTTAATTTGTAAATGGTATAAATATTTGAGGAAAAAAAGCGCAATCTGAACCTAAAAGTATCAAAACTTGAGTTATTTGTGTTATATTTGTAAATTACTACAATATAGTTTTAAATTATATATAATCGAAATAAGATTAAACTTGTTTCTTGTGGTAAAATGTGCTTTTTTATGTAGATAACAGGTATTTCTTACATGTTTATTAAGTAAAGGAAAATATGTCAGTGAAGTTTCCCCCTTCCCACTTTACCCTAGAAACTTAAAAATTGTTCAGATATTTTGTAATTAATTTGATATCTATGCAGTTTTTAAGTTCATAGGATAAAATGTGGGCGAAGGACAACTTCATAGATGTATTTTTCTTTGTAACAAATAAATTAAAAACGATTTAACTATCATATTGATTTTTATGATATTACCATTCTAATCTTATTCAGGACTTAAAATAATTTTTTTAAGCCGCTCCAATTTTTTTTTGAAGTTTTTTTTCGATTTTCTAAAGTATCTATACCTGCTTATTATTATATTTATCACAATATAAATAAATATTATAGTCTGGATAATATGCATATGATGGAAGATAATTTTTAATAATGCTATATAATATTATGACTTGATATAGCAATATCGTATTGGTTTATAATCATAAACTGATGCACATTATACCTATTAAGTTATTGAAAACGAAGTTGCCAATTACATTTCGTAACACGTAATATTTGTTATTATTGCTTATTACGTACCTATAATATTTTAGCAGATTTGAAGATTCAGTGTTCAAAACGACTGTTAAATGTACAATCACTGTAGCAAAATATTACGAAATGTATTTGATGAGTGTACCCGCAACACAATCGCCAGTACATTAATATTATGTATACATTAAACACACTGTAAATTACCTGAAAATATAAATCCAACACGACGATTTAACGGCAGCAGAGGTCAGAAAGGGTCAAATAAAACAGCTGCAACCAGTAAAATCATGTACGTAAATTATTATGTAAATGCCAATTATTTACGAGAAATTGTGATTAACACAGAGTATGTAGGTGTATTTAATTATATTATAAATACGCTTTATTTAATCGTCGCTGTGGTATTGCTCTATAGTATATTCAAAGCAGCAAAATCAAAATAATCACAATAAAGGCGAGAATAAATACATTTCACAAAGCGATATTATCATTATGTACACATCTATTTTAAACCCACAGTATTTCGATACCGAAGAGTGTGACCGATGATGGCGATCGCATTGTCAGCGTTATAAATGAAATCGTTTCTCGACCAATGCTCAATGGTTCAGATCAGAACAGCTATGTGTACACATGCGTTATCAAAACAGTTACCGGGGTCGGGGCATTACCGACGTCCGACTTTGGAATTTAACGCGCCGAACATTAATCGGCCGAAATCGCGCCGCGCAGTGCATTTGAAATGTACACGTCGCGGTCGTAGACATTTCGAAAATTGTGATACCTACACCCAAGGGCGCCCATAGAAAAATTCTCAAAGGGGCGACAAAATTTTAATTATGTCCATGAGATAGGAAGGGGTTTACAATTTAACATTATACTATTACATATATTTTATATATCAAACTGGAAGATTATGAATTAATAATAATAATAATTATTTAACCAATTAACCATAAAAGTTATTTATTGAATTTTCATTTGATTAATAGCATAAATTTATTAAAATATTAATTTACGAATAAAAATTGTAAATTTATTTTTAACACCAAATATATTTATTACTTGTTCTATGTATTCATTCGTTTTATCATCAATTTTTTCCCTATTGTACGCTTATCATACGTAATCCATCAAGTCTACCTTCACTCATTGTAGGTCTCGTGTAAACAATTTTTCAACATTTTCCGGGGAGGAGGGGACATGTGCCTCCATTGCCATATGGGCGCCCTTGCAGCCTACACCATATCATAATATTATTTTATTATTTACTCAACGGTCGCGACGGACAACTCGCTAATCCCGAATAACGTGCAGGTGTACCCCCAAAATATAACCTTAACCCGTGGCGTGTTTGATCCGATCGATCGGCCGCGTCCCCTTAGTAACGGGTGTACACATATCGGGCGACGTATACGCATTGCCGCCGCCGAATCGTGAGAAAACCCGTGGCGACCCGACCGAGCGCGGACGGAAAATAAAACTGGATCCGTTCGACCAGATTTTCGTCTTCCGGGAAAACAAAACCACCATCGGGTGCCGCGCGACTGACAGACTTTGGCGCGGCCGCGATGGACCACACGTGCCCCGACTCGGGCGACGGACGACGACGGACACGGCCGGCCGGCTGTACGAGTGTCTGCTGGACAGCGGCGCGTTCGACGACGTTCAATCGTTGGCCGAGTCGATCGTCGCTCGTCCGTGTCGTCGTCTGACGTGGACGGCGGCGACACCGACGCCGCGGCCCGGCGGATCGCCGACCGGCTGCTGGAGCAGAACGCCGACGACGTGGACCGGGCGCTGGACGCGGCGGTGCGCGACGCCCTGCTGGCCACCGGCCGGCCGTCCCGCTGGCGGACCGCCGGTGGCCGGGGCTGGTGGACACGGCCCGGCCGGCCGGCGCGCGACACCGCTCGCAGCCGCAACGCCTCCGGTGCGTTCACGCACGACACGTACGCGGGCGCGTACCGGCGGCCGACGGCGGCTGCCCGCGCCGTGTCCGCGGACGCACTTCGGCCTCGCCATCCGCGTGTACGCCAGCTCGTGGACGCGGCGCCGGACCCGGAGAGCGCGGCCGAGAGTTTCTGTTCGCTGTGCGAGGCCACGCACGCGCGGCCTATGCGCAGCGCCGCGACTTCGGCAAGACGGTGACGGCCGTGTCGCTGACGGCCCGGTGTCTGTCCGCGGTCTGCACGGGCGGCCGGCCGCGGGGCCGTCAAACCGGCCGTCGTCGAGTTCACCGCTGCGGCCAGACCCCGGCCGCGGCCCGCCGCCGTCCTGTGCTGCGCCGATCCACTGCCACGTGGTTTGACGCCGTTTCCAAATACCACTCGTCCCGATCGGTCTTTTTCCAGGTAAGTGACCTCATTCCGCTGCGCCAATGGCGTGTAATCGATCGTTTGCCCCCCCCCCTCCAACAGAATGGCTCGGTACTGTGAATGGTTCTTTACAGATTGAATTAATTTTCTATTCAGAATCGCTCGTTCTGCGCAGAGGTTTAAGTTTTTTTTTTTGGCGGCGTTGGGGTTAGGTTACTCCGCCGAAATTGTATATTTGTAGCCGGACTTTAGCTCAATTCACATAAAACTATATTGAATAAAACACTGTACCGGCATGATATAGTATTACAGTTCGTGCGTTAGGCGAGGAACTAACTTCTGATACGATAGTATGAATGTTAGGGCTGTATTTGCAAGAGTGCGAATTAATTGATTGGATAGCTAAAAGAATTTAAAAAAATATAAAGTTATTGTATTTTAGTTCTAGCAATGTAGTATGTGGTTGTTTTCAATCGTTAAGCCTTCGTCGAAGTTATTCACCTTTGTCTATATTCTATGTTCGAACGTCATATTATGGTCGTTATCTTTTTGGTCAATGGTATTCAATCTTATTAGATTCGTATCAAATTTGAGTAATTATTTAAATTTTGCGATTTGTATATTTTCTAAAAATACCTAATTGAAAATACAGTTTTCCATTTAACTGGACTATTTTTAATTAATTTGGTATTATTATAATTTATTATGGAATACGTTCTATTTCGGAATTAAAATACGTACCTAGATAATCTAAAATGGTTAGTATCTGTTGTCATAAAGATAGGCAATAAATAATTTGTAGCCAAAATTAAAGGTCAATCGTCAGGTCAAAAAACAAAAGTTTTTTGTAGGTACTACGAGGTAATGTGCTTGGTCCATTATTTTTTACATTATCATTATAATACTAAATGAATAATAATTATTCATTTATAAACAGTTTTTACTATTTGAAACTTAATTATATTCTAATGTATGCTAGTGGAATTTTTTTTGGTTATCAGATGAATCAACTAAAAAGTAAAAAGCAATTCATTTATTTAAATCTAAAATATTATTATTAAATTAAAAAAAAACCATTTATTTATGATTTTTAATATATATTAAGGGTATGCCATTATCTCTTTTAAATGTACATTGTTGTAGTGACTATGCCAAATTCAATTATAAAATAATTTTATTAACTTTAAGGGTTCAAAGTAAAATATTTATGTAATTTAATGAAAAACAAAAGTATTTGTTTTTTTTTAAATTTGAAATCTTTTTATTTATAAATATATTAAATTTTTTTAATTTAAAAAGCATATAGATATTGTGACCTTTTTCTGAAATCCATATGACACAGGTATATTCAAACTGTTATTTTTGATAATATTACCGTGGACAAATATAGTCTTGTATTTTATAGTTATCTATATATCGTGGGACGTTAACGACGGGAAATATACATAATCATTGTACGTTATATACGTAAATCTAACCTCATAAACAGAGATACGGAATTGAAATATATAATTATGTATATTAGATTATTGTAAGTTAGTTTTGGAATTTTCGTTAATTTTGATGATCTTGAGGAGATATTGTTCCAAGTACGAGAAAATAAGGGAATAATCATCTTTTTTGGATAAATAAGAACAGTGAAAAATGTCAATTCATATGATGTTGAAAATAAATTCTTGTCCGTAAAAAATTAAACAACAATTGGATAGACTTGTTGTACATTTCTAAGATTGGGTTACGGTTATTTACTAGTATTGTGATTATTAAGGAGTATGTTTGGCAACTGAACTGTTATTTTTTTCCAGTGCCTAGACGGCGATCGGAAGCTGCTCCGGGCCGTCGTGTCCGGTTTCCACGAGTGGATCGTCGAACCCGAAATCCCCCGACGATCGGACGATGCGGATATCGCGGCCGTGGTCCGATACGCCCGAGCGTTGCACGGCATGCACTTGTTGGCCAAGATGTTCGGGTACCGCGCCACGATGGCCATGTTTCCGGTCAAGGTGTCCAGGACGCTGCGGATCCACGCGACCGGTATTTCGAACCACTGCCTTGGATTTCTGTCCGCTAACCGCCGGGGAGTTCCTGCGACGTTGGCGAACGGCCTCTGCACGCTGGTGGCCGCCATCGCCGCGTTCCACCCGGAGACGCTTGACTCCATCGCGGATAACGCTTTTGGCTTACGCATACTGGCTAAGGTCGTGGAGCGCTCAGACGTGTTAGTCACTCGTCAACAGCTGTTGGACGGATTGTTCGAGAAAAGGCGCTGGAAGGGTGCTGACAGTGTGGACATAGATTCGTTGACAGCGGTCGCAGCCACGTTGACGGGTAGTCGTCATGACGAGATTTGGCGGATAATCACCAGGAGGATGTCGTTCTTGGAGCACGCAGCCGCTGGTGACCGTGACCTCAGACACCATCGGTCACTCTTGACCAACGTGCGCGGCACACCACTGGGTACGCTCATGTACGACACGCCGCAGCGCGAAGACTTCGACTGGTTGAACCCACGACACCTGTTGGTGTTAAGTGTCGCTTGCACCACGGCCGCCGGCAGACACTGGCTGGATCGAACGAACGCGTTCGGTTCTCTGGACCGATTCGTAGCGGACCGTTCGCGCCAAACGGAAGTCTCATTGGACCCGGACGGCGACCGGAAGTCCCTTGACTCGATCGTTCGCGTCGCTTACTCCTGTTGCGCTTCGATCGGAGGTCAGCATTGTTATTATTATTATCCTTATTCCAAAGGAACTACGCCCACCCTCCATGCGAAAATAAAAATATATTATTTACAATTTATTGTAATTATTTTGATAAATCATAAAATTATCAAATACATTATTTATATATTATTTATGTATAATTATTTGATTTGAATTTTAAAAGAATAATTTGTATTAATTATCAATATAATATGTTATGATAACGGTAAAAACAATTTTATTCAACTGAATATTAATCTGATTTTCAAAAATTGTGTTAGGATTTTTCCTCCAAATTTTAATATAATAAAATTTTGGTATTCGAATATATAGCTTTCCCATTTTATGGGCGCCAAAAGCCACGTAAATGCAGATAGATGATATTATATGAGTTCTAGGAACTTCTTACTTCTACGTCAGTTTAAACAATTTTAATACTTGTGATTATATTAGTGATAAAGCTGTTCCTTTTTTTTTTAATGTTCATCGTAATATTCATAGTAAGCACCATGGATGAATTTTAAAATATACCATCATCGTTTAAACATTTAAACAGTAAGATTTGGGAACCGTTGCTATACATCATATACTGTATAGGTAGCTCGTATCGGTGACGTGAATTTAAATTTCACCATTTGGTTTTTTTACAGGGTTAAACATTGTACTTGACCATTGTCGAGTTGACGATTTGGACGCCTCAGTAACTGGAATAATGGCACTTACTGAACTTTATTACGCTTCCTTTAAACATTTTGATGGCTATCCCATTACGAGAAGCGTTCTCGTAATATTATGGCTTCGGTTAATACAAGCAGCCACGCACACGTTCAGCTCACGTGTTTACGCGGACTTAAAACTAAAATATCAAGTAAAAACGTACAATAATTTTTATTGTATCATTGTTGGCTACGGTTGATGATGTTATGAAAAAAATAAACATACTTATTATAGTGTACAAAACAAATACGCTATTCATGCTCTATGTATAACTCATGACCCAACTGCATTTACGGTAATGGTAATGTACCGTTTAAAGTTCGGTCCGTTTGGACAGCGCAGCAATCACTAATCATAATGATCATCTTTGCCCTCCAGTCGTAATAATAATGTTACGTGATTGTGTAGACGCAGCTCACAGAGTACATACCATATATTATATTATACGGTTTGTTTGAAACCGAATAGAAAGTCAATATTAAATTTGTTACGTAACCAGAACTCCTAAAAGTTTCATTTTAACCATTGATCGCGGAGAAGGGTCACCCGTGGCTTTTGCTGTGTACGTTATTATGAAATGTTTATTTTCAAACGGGTTTTTGTTTATTTTTGATAGGAAACATTATTAAAGCTGTCCGCCGAAAGTCGTACGGAAAATGAAATAGTTTTTGTCAACGAAGCAACTGAACTTTTGACGAAATTACAACGACCTCTTCTGTCGGACGGCACTTTGAATGCTACCGTATCTACCACTAGCGCTTTGGCCGAGTTATTGACAAACACTAATCACCATCACGGCGGTGTTTGGTTCCAGAGGGTTCGCTCTATAATAATTCGTTCCGACCAGATCACCGTGAGCATACAATAATTATCGGTTTGATTTGCTTATCGTGCTCACTCCCGTTTTTATCCTTAAGCTACGACAGTAAAATAATTCAAATATTATATTATTATTTAACGTTGTAATAAAATATATAGTCTTTATTTAAGTTTCTGAATAAACAGAATTAAAATAATTTGTATAGGTCATAAAAAGATACAACGTAGGTGAGTATGTTTGGTATAATATAAACGTATAAAAGCCAGAAAAACGATTTAAACAAATGATGAGTATGTATAATAATTTGTACGTTTTGGCAGGGAGAGGAGACGATGGATTTAATAGCGTCGGTTGGCCATCGTCGTTTCGATGGTCAACTCGACCTGGGTGCGTTCGATCGTAAATTAAATCTAACCGATTTCGATTTCACTGGAATACGACTGGCGCTGAGGTTACAAAAACACGTTATAATATTATAATACTACTCCGTTACGAAATTTATTTTCCTCGACATGTTAGTTATTATTTTTGTTGCAGGTACGGGTCAAACGTCGGACTGGTGGCCGAAGACTCGGTGACGTACTCGGAGCTCGAACAACTATACAGCCGTGTTGAAAGACGAGGATCACCGGCGCTATTCGATTGCATGACTTGCACGTTGTTTATAGCGTCGCGAGGATCAAAAAACGGGTTTGTGATGCACACTGCGTTGGCCGTATAGGTTTTTAAATAAAATTACATTAAATAAATTTTGTGTTATACGCTCAATGAAGGAGCATTGAGGCATGTGCCGTACTGCTCAGACTCTACGAAACGACACGATACGTTTGGCCGCCGGCATTTGACGAGGACCCCGACAGAAGGGCTGCTTTTGGTCATCTGGTTGAATGGTTGTTACAACAAGAACAACCCGAAGTGTACAACGCATTTAAGGTTAGGAAACATGAGAAATTGGATTGATTGTAGTGGGTGTGGGTTTGGATAGGGGGGTGGGGTGAAACGTGATAAAAAATTACTTCCAATAGTTTCAATGCATGTTTTAAAGTGAACGACGAAAATCAATTTTTTTAACGTTTGTATGGTTTTATTAAAAGCATAAATTTAAAAGGAAGTCAAGGGGAAGTCTTGATAATTAAAAGTATAAACTTTTAATCATTATAGTTTTATTTTATTTTTCTATGCGTTATATTCTATGACTAAAGAACTAATCTGAGCGGAAATGATTTGTCAGTGGATCGGTTTATTTATATATAATGATATCACTGTAAGTAATTTATTTTTAATTATTAATGATACAGTATATTGAATTAATTTTTGCTGAAAACATCGAATTTATTTTATGGGTATGAGTAATTAGTAATAAGTAATAACCTAATTATACAATAGTATTTACTATACTTATTTAATTATATCTATATCATAATCTAAAATGTTAGAACTTAGCTTAATAAAAATATTTTTTTGACCTCTTGATTTGATTAATTAAATAAAATATAAATTGAATTTAAAAATTCATTATTTTATCTCAAATATAATACAAATAAAAATAAATAACTTTTCAAATTTATATATTTTTATAATATTAAATTTCCACTTTTTATCGATTTACTAATAATATAAAAAATCTATATAATATGTAAACTTATAAAATAGAACATTTCAATAATTCAATTCAATTCAATTCAAAAAAATACTCTGTAATAATTTCATCTTTTAATAAAACTGAAAAAAATATACTTTAAGTAAATAGGTTAACAATTTTAGTCATTTGTTGACTTTTTATTGGAAGCGGTAGTTATGACCACTACTCATACCCACCATATTAATTAACCCAATATTTTTCTACAGAAGTAAATATACACAAGGTACGCGATATCGTATAAACGGAAAAACGAGATTAAAAAAGATCGGTAATTACAAGCAGTGCTTATTGTTAATTATCAATTGGCTCATCAGTAGCTCGACTAGTCGGTATCTCGTGATATTGACCCGTTGATTTATGTATATTTATGTTTCACGTGGTTTCCAGTTTCCAATTATAAACGCTTAATGCTCAAGGCAGTTGTTTAAAATTAAACGAAGTTATTAATATTAATAAGTATAATTATAAATGATATGAGTGATCTTCTCGTCCGCGGACAATGTCATTTAATCTCATATGTTAGGTTAGGTTTTGTAATAGGTATAATATTGAAAAACGTTAAAGTATTAATCTTGTAATAAATTAAATAGTATTTGTTTGAAATTACGTTATTACCTAAAATAATAAAAATTAAAACATACTAGAAATATTTATTACGCGATCGATGTCACAACTCAATAAAATGTAATGAGATAATATTTAAGTACCTATATACACTATCTTATTATAGATTATAGTTATCAAGATACTTGTAGATTAACATATTTATTAGTTAGTAAGTACGGTATGTGCAATTTAAGATAGTTATTGCATTTTCATTCGAAATAAGGATGGGTATAAAAATACTGTGCATGATAATTAGTAAAGTATTAAAGCAGTGCAAAGTGCATAAATATTATTATTTATTTATTCAATAAAGTATAAACTATTTTATTAGTTTATAAAAACATAAACATATTGACGGGTAAAAGTGGAACGTTACATCCTTGTATAATAGAGTTGTGGGTTGTGGGTATTTTTTATACGATTATTACACAAGGCTAACTCCACTGCAGTGTTATAAAATTAAAAGACATTATGTAAATTCATATTAATCATTAGGCCTTTACATACTCATTTTTAGTACCGATATTATTATTATTATTATCATCATAATTATAATTATTTATGCACGAGATTGTTTTCAAAGCCGAGTTGAATATTTGATTCGGAGAAATTAATCGAGACTCGAACTCATTAAACACATGATATATATATATATTAATTTTACAGTTATCGAGTTCATTGAAAATTCTGTACAATAAAATAATTTGAGTTGAGTAATGTCTTCAATTTATTTTAGTGCAAATATGAAATAATCACTTTCAAATCCATTTGATTCCGATTATTTTATTCGTATTGTTAAATTGATACCTATATACTTTATATAGACGTATTAATTTATATATTGACATTAAAAGCTAACAAAATTTAATTTTATTGACTTAATTGCTTTTTGAATTTAAAACGTTTTATATTGTAAAACATTTATAGATGGATTATTATTTAATACTATTGTATTTAAGTATTTAAGTATTTATAATCATATAAATTTTGCTACACACGATACTTTAAATCGTTGGCATATTATATATGTTTATATGTGCATATTATATATTATTAGAGACACATGATGATAGCTGATATATCAGTGCTATGACCTATAATTAGTATTCAAGTGCGTTGCGTTATTATCTAATAGGTATTATTATACTTTATGTACGTTTATTGCGTGGATGTTACAATATTATAATGCAAAAGTTAATTTGGCTCGATATGCATACTACTACTACTACTACAGTACTATGGCATGGTCGTACGAACTTAATTACCGATTTTTTTTTTACACAATTTCTTGTCGTGGAATCGCGTAGGGACTAGAAATTAAAAAAAAAAAAACAACATAATATTAATAATATTATTATGGTAATGACGACTTAGGGAGGTCAAATCAAACAATGGAACGTTTAACCTTTAATGATGACCATTTTTTCGAGTACAAATTATGCGGTCTCGTTGTGCGTTTCACTGTCGTAATAAACGAGATCCGGCTATCGTTGTTCGTAAATAGAGGTACATACTACACATACATACATACGATGATATAATAATTACTGTGACTATGTCCGTTCAGCCGAGTGTGTCAATACCATCACCACTCATATTTTAACATAAATGCATCATGTATTGTTCTAAATCACGCCACATTAAAACCCTGTTTTCGGTTACAGATGTCCGGAGTCTCGTGGTGGCTTCTGTGCTCCGGCTGGGCATTCGACTGTTTCTGGGGCCGCCTGAACTGGTTCGAGATTTGCCGCTGGCTGTGTCTAGTCGTCGTGAACTCGGTAGACTATCAGGCATTCTTTTTCGTCTGTTTAGCTGCGGCTCAAAAGCGTCGTTGGATGGAAGCGTTCAACCAGGGTCGGTTTCATGATACCGTTTACCAGGTACTCTATTGTATATGAATATAGAGGCATATTTAAATGAAGAGTAGACGAGAACAGAGGTCGATATTTGAGTTTTAAATAAAGTTTCATCAATCGATATTAATTTATCAAAATATATTTAAATATAATAATACAGTTTCAACATTTTACTAATAATATATAATAATTTTATTGTTGTGAAATCTATAATATTAATATTTGCATTAACAGCGACCCCGAGATGTTCAATAATTTTTATAAAAACAAATAAATGTATTTGCAGTTATATCAAAAATTTATTTTTAAATGCCTTAACCTACATAGTGTGTACGTGTATAATTCACTATATAATTTAGACTATAAAAATGTTTTAAAAAAAGCTCACAAACAATTAACATTTAAGCAATCACGACAATTTCGTAACTAACATTGTATATTGGTGATTTTTATTTTCCAGGCTGATTTCAGTGATTTTTGTTTGGCTGATCATGCTATTTATTTTGAGGAGTTGGCGAAGAAGTACCAACGGTGTGTATCGAAAAAACTTGCATCCGAATTCGATATGCATTAGACAGACAATATTAAAAAATAACTTCGTTGAACTGTAGTTTTCAGCATTTCAGTTCACTTTTGTGCGTCTATTGGTAGTATGTATGTACCAGATACGTTGGTGTATCGTGTATACTGTATATACAAAATACATATATGATGTACAACTTTATCGAATGACGGTGCGCTGTATATGGACTAGGAGAGCAAGTGTGGGGTAAAATGTACGGATCTATGATTGACATTAATTATGGGCAAACATTGATCCAACCGCATTTATGGGTATAGTATTTATAGAAGGGTTTGGACTTTGTATCCCAGTAAAATGTTGACCACGGCGTTGTTAAATCCTGCAGACAGATTCATAAATATAAAAACAATTACAATATCGACCGTGATCCAAACGTTAACCGTCGTTCGTCATATTAAAGTATTAAATGCGTGTAATAAGTGTCCAATGTCCATTGAATGAAATTAATATGTTATATTATATTATTGATATTTATTAGCATAATAATTTCAAATATCCCATTTATAAATTCAATTGTCATTGGGTTTCAATTGAATATCATATGTTATGTTGTAAGTTATTTTTTTATGTCATCATCATATAAACTTGATGTAAATTTCAAAAACCAATATAGGTAGTTGTATAAATATTCGTCGTATCTGATTTGGTTATTTTAAAATAAGCAAAAATTTAATACGAAATATTTGAATAAAAAAAAAATAAGATATGTATGAAACGATCGAAATGTATAGTTCAAAAGAATTCGAACACGTCCTTTGGGCATACTGTTTTCCTCGAGGAAAATAGTTGAACGTTGTAAAAAAAAAAGTGGATTGAAAATCATAAAAGGAATTTAGGAGAAAGTCTATTTTAGGTTAAGAAGTAAGCAGCTGTTATGCCACTATAATATATTATATTATTATTCAATCTTGCTTATATTTTATTTTTGTCACTAAAATTTACTAATGAAATCTGTTGCATAACACTCGGCATTATGATTATTGGATGCATGTTACACATCATAAGCGTGACGTAATTTTGATAAGAAATTAAATTATATTTGTATAATTAAAATATTGTTCTTGCAAATTACTGAAAAAAAAAATACAATTTGTAAAATCCTTAAGAATGATAGATTTCAATTAGGTACCAATGGTATTATTATATTATAGTTAGGAAAGTTGTGCATAACTTATTGTTGGTCCCTTAATTTGATCGATTTATTAATGAGAAGCTAATTGACACTTTAAGGATTCGATTGATGGGTAATAAATAATTGATCAGTTATCGAAGCACAAATGTAAATTCAATTTACATAATACACATTTGAGGAGTATAATACATTTAAAAATTTTTACATAATTTTCAATTTCCATTATGTTAGCCGACGTAAATAAGATAATATGGCGCGTCTTTAATGATAAATTGTAAAATTATGTTTTACTAAGTCATAACGCTATATTGATAATATATTTTAATAAATGTTGTTATATTGCAGTTTGTTTAATTATAATATACATTTTATACACGTGAAGAGAACGAACCCGTCGTGACTATGACCGATGCCGGTGCTAATATTATGTAATAACTGTAATATTGGAAATTTGAATATAATATTGTTTAAGATTTCCGTAGTTGGAAAATATTACTTTTTTTGAATAACAATGGAATTGAACAAAATTTTGCCAACGAGTTTTTGTTTTGTTTTAATTAATTAAAAATTATAATTTAACCTATACAATACGTGCATTTATATAGAGGGGTTCCATTCGCAAATTGGGTTGTGCAACGTTCTCAAAGGTGAATCCCCATCATTCATACATATTATTATGTGGTCTACTGATGGAAGGCAAGTATAATGTAATAGTGACAAGTCTGCAGACCTTTCACGTGCGGCACGAGTGGAATAACAATTACGTTGATGGTATGAGATAGCACGTCTGTCTAGGACCTAGGTAGAAGAAATTCTTGACCATTTCGAAACGGTTGTCGAATAAAATTTATTAAATTATAATAAATGATGGTATAATTTTTGATCGATCAGAATAATATAATTTTAGTCATGGTAAAATGACGAACAACGGGTTTGTTCAGATTAGAATTCAACAGTTCCCGTCAACGATTGATACCGAAATGTAATCGCGTATTCAATATTGTATAATAAAAGTAATTAATATTTATCTATATCATAAAATAAAAGGTATATACAAAAAATATAATATATATCATACACATATATTTATGATTGAAAAAGTACTATAGAAAAATAAGGTAGATATCGTAATGGAGAGAAATGATACTATTAATAATAATAATAGTAATAATAATACCTAAATGTTGTTGATTTAACAGATATATTCAATCAATTTATTACTTCACGGGTTTAGTAACTCGTTTGAATTATTGGTCTCCCTTTGCACAATGACCGAAAACGCGGTATACACGTAACCAAAGACATTAACACACAATATGCGTCACCGCGTACACTTATCCTAAGACGTCGCGATCATTATTGAACACTATAATATAGCACGCGTCGAGTTTACTATTGAGGTTTATGTTTCGTATTCAGCGGCGGTGCCGAAGTTCAAAAATAAAAAAAACAAAAAGTAATACTTATTTGTAACTAGTAAGTTCTCTAAACATTTGTCTAACCACACTACCGGTTATATAACAAGTGTCGTGAAAAATAAAAATAAAATAAAATAGTAATGATTCTACGAATAACCTCACCGACTAAAGACACATTACACAAGCACACACGCCGTGATCGTTCAAGTTTTTACAACAGTCATGAGCCACTGAATGATGCGTACAACAATGAGATGATGATGATTATACATTTACGTTTCGTTAGCGGTGGACTGAGAAACATTTCGATCGGGAATTATAAAACGATGGACGGTTTGTTTTATTGTAATAAAGTATTTGAGATTAAGGGTGTTCATAATCTTTAGATAATAATTATTGGTTATATTTGAAGCATGTTTTTAAATTTAATTTTAATAGAAATCATTGTATCGTTTCATAACAATATCGTTAACACAAGCTTAGTTTTCTTTTTTATTCAGTAAAAAAGTTTTTCTTTGAATAATTGTGTTAAGGTTTATAACTTACTCAATTCCTCCGACAATGTTATCATTTATAACACGTATTTTTAAATTTTTGGTTATAATAAGATTTTGTATCGTATTTTTCATACTTAATATAATGTCTAAAACTATTAATAATTAATACAAGATTATAAAAACACTATACAGAGCGGTATTAGAATTTTACGATTTAAGTACATTTTTTGTTTTGGACCATATTCACAAGTCAACTATATTATTTATACTCTATCTACCTGTCTTAATAATATGCCTTAGCTTTAAATCTAAATAACTGTTTGAATAATAAATGTATATTAATAATATATCAACTTTTAAGATATTTACATAAATTATTTAATTATTTATAAAAAAGCTCATGTGATTATAGAATAAAATTATACTAATTTATTGTGTCTCTCTCATAAAATATAATAATGAATTTCCAGAATTATATTTTAATAATATGAATGAGAAAAAAGTTTTTGACAGTGCCAAATATGACGAGACATTCTGTATACAGATACATGTAGCAATCCTTATCGTTATTTTATAAATTAAATCACGTTAATTGAGAATAATTATACAAAAAATATTTTCAACATATGAGTAAAAAGAGATTCATTATAATATAATAAGTCTGTGTATAGGTTTATAAAACGCAAAATTATTTTAACCATTTAAACTAGTTTATTATTTAATATGCAAAATAAGCAGACACGTAATATTCTTACACACCAAGAAAAAAATTGCATGTAAAATCTATCTTGGAGATTCAGTATTAGCAGGTTTTTTATTACATCAAATTTTTTAACATAGAAAAAGCCAAGTAATAATATATTTACCTACTAATAACAACAGGTATAACTGTTTTATGATCATAAAAATAAGAAATAAAAAAAAGGTTAGGTATACCTACTTTTAATTAATAAAATAATTGAGTTAAAACACAATCACAACACAAAAATATTAAAAAAAACTTAATTGTTTATTATAACATTTTCAAGTTTCAATAATAGTAATTTAAAATGAAATGTAGGTAATACCGTTTATATTAATTAGCTGTTTTATAATAGAGTTTTATAAATAATACATATATTAGATTCTCCGCAATCCTAAAATGAAATCCTAATTTAACATCTATTCCCTTTTTATATTTACTGATGTCATTTTGAATGTGTCACAAATTTAGTGCTATGTGAAGTCTTGAAAATTATGTCTGTTGAAAATTGCGTTCGATCGTAAGAAAAAATCACCCCATATATTATATTGAATGCTACTTGTATTTCCTCTGTTTGAATTGAATATCGAACAGTATATTATTATTTTGAAATTATAGTTTAATAATTAATTATCATTAAGCATTACATTAAAATATATCTTAGGAGGTTAGGACTACGTGGGTTTGGAGAATATTTCCGTTCAAAACGAGTTTCCGGCGCTATCCGGTATGAGAATATAAAATAATTTACCCTGTAACATAATATAACACTACTCTACCGACCAAGACAATAATATTAATGCGATCGCAGTCTTTTTGTCTGTTCGAGGTCCGTCTCTGGACGTAAATATATAATTATTATAATCGATGTAAGTAACGATTGAAAAAATGTTTTCGATAGTCCTCGACCTCCGCCTTCGAATGGATTAAGCTGCACATAGTAATTGTTATTCGTATGCCAAGTATATATTTTCCAATGTAATTAGATAATATATTATGATAATATAAAATATTATAAATATCGACCACTCTTATCCTCTCTAAACATATTGCATACACGAGATCACCGAGCTCGTGCGGCATTCGCCCGGTGGTATTTTTTATCGGACACATCGCGATGCTCTTTGAAGAGAAACAGCGTAAAAATATGCGTTTTTCTACAAGTTACGATACATAGTGTGTGTGTGAGGTTATGGGAACCGTCGCTGTGTGACTCGGTCGAGTTGCGATGATAATTATTATTATATTCATAATTGCACCGCGGATGATGCAATACGGTCCACAGACAACATCGGTCGTTGTTATTATTATCATAATATCGTTATATAACTATATACTGAGTGATTCATCAAATATACTCACCCTCGTTCCTGTTCAATGGCGTAGTAATTCAAAATCTGATTTTTGAAATTTTTAAATATAGGTAGGTAGGTACTTAAAAGACTACATTTTTATATTTTGGGATTTTTTTACTACTCAAGGAGTATTATGTTTGTCAAATGACAATTCTGCTCTTAAACAGTAAACTATTGGCAAATCATTTTTCTGAAAATGTTGACATATCAAAACCTAAATTATAAAAAGTATTTTTTTAAGTTATTTTATTTTTTGCACTAAGAATAATAAGTCCACATTAATGGATTTGAAAAATATAGGCTATAGGAACTATAAGGTATTTTTTTAATTTGAAAATGTTAATAATTTATATTAGTTTAACAATAGGTACTTATAATTTATGAAAATTGTCAAAATATAATAAATACTAGATCAAACATTACATACGAGTATTATTTTATTTTTAAGAACTTTTATACATTATATAAAAATTTTAAGAAATGAAAAATCACTAACTCAAATTTTTAATTAAATACCTTCATAACATTTTTTTTTTTAAATATTACCCATTAAATAATTTACAGTAAACAATTGAGATTTTAATTTGAAAAATAGCAGTTTATTACAGGGTACTCTTTAAGTAGTACAAAAAATCTAAGAATTAGATAATCATAGTCTTTGGACTAGGAGTAAATTAAAAACTTTGTTACTAAATAAAAATATAGGATGATCATGCTCTATATATCACCCTATACACACATATATAGACATACACATATGTGCACATGTGTATGGTATACATTTATGTTAGTAGTGATTTGATGGGCGTTTTACCGCATGTCAATTTTGAGCGTGCAGTTTTGGTTTGTAGTTGTAGGTAAACGGCCATTATAAATTGATAAATAATATAATTATAATTTATATGTTTATTATAGGCAATATTACAGAATACCTTATTGTGATATACTGTTTACAGACACATAATATATTCACTGTAGTATAATATAATTACGATTTTCTAATGCTCCGCTACGCCAGTCAGTCTCAATTCAGGGCGTTCATACGAGCTAGCGCATTAACAATAGCGCATTATAATCTTATTATACGGCCAGACCTTGCCGGTGGTGGATATTTACATTTACAATACTGTCTGTCGCACAGACTTTGATACGATCACCGCCATCGCATCACGTAGAGATGTGTTTTTTATTTTAATTTTAAGGACGTCTGTACCACAACTGGAGAGTATACCTTGTATAATAGTACTAGGTATACGATTTGTTTGTACAGGAATTCCGTTTTATTTATTATTTTACCGTCGACCGAACTGAACTTGGCGCATCGTTTCTATATGTGATTGTTCTACCTGTGAGATTTTCGTTTAGATTCATAAAAGATAAGTTATGTCATATTTTTCGTTATTTTTAGCATCATAGTATTTATTGTACTCGTACTAAATTAGGAACAGGGATGATCTAAGGAATTACCACACAGTTTCGCTGCTTACCATCAGAACTTACGCGTAAAATAATAATAATATAATATTATATTATGTTGCCAGCTATGTTTAAATATTTGGTCCATGGGGTTACGCTGTTGTAAGTTAAATGCCGCAGTAACACATACATAATATGTATATATCTACTGCGATTATTTTCACGTGACTAGAGCAAAGAGCATTAAGTACATTTATAATCATGACAAAATACATCAATTATTGTTATTCGATCGTGATTTATGATAATGGAAAAATGTATTGTTATAATCACTATTGTGCCGCCACTGTCATAAACTTCACATTAAATGCATAGGTCATGTGCGGTAGATAGTACGCTGTAGCAGGTAGGTACATGATATTATTATTTTGTACGTCTGCCAGCTAGTGTGTTGGATTAATGTCAACTGTGATGACGATTTGCGAACTTTTATTACAACGGTAAAATTAATTAAAAGTAAAAGTTGTTGTTTTTTAGTAGGGTAATTTTCCGTAGGCACACGGCTTATTATTTTTCCTAATTAACCGGCAAGCGTATAACTTATCGCTAATTACACTTAACCCAGAAACGTCATTACCGTGCCGGTGTAAAAGTTTTCTATCTGTATTTATTTTTTTATTATTATAATTTTTTTGTATACCTTCTGTTCGGGTTTAGCCTGTCGTTTAGAACACCCTGAAACATGGACGGCAGTTCTGTAAAAAATACTGAAAACTGAAAAATCACCACGCGTTTAACATTCGTCGGAAGGAGTAGAGGTGGGTTTTAGAAATTGTTTTTGAAATTCTCAAGTAAAAAAAGATGAGTCAAAAGTATTTGATGGTTATTAAGTAGGTAAAACTGACACGCACAATGAACCATTCAGAAGTAATGATTAAATAGTAAATCAATGAGTAATTATCAGTAAATAATTTATTTTAATTTTGATTTTATAAAAATATAAAATTAAATAGTTCAAAAAATTGCTTAAAGAAATAGAAAACTATAGTATCATCATACAAAAAAATCAAAAAATAAATCAACTGAAGTAGGTACGTAATAGTTTTTTTTTTAAATATTGTCGTACATATATACGGACACACGAACGATTTTAGTCTTATATTATCTTATATAAGTATTAGAATAATATGTAGTGTTCTGATGTCAACTTCTAAATACAAAATTAAAACAAAATGATAATACAAGTGGACAGATATTACTGTATAGATATAATACAGCTAGTTGTACAAAATTGATATTATGGTAAGTTTTGGTATTTTTACGACTGATTAACATTACTAGCCAATTAGGTACATATTGCTAAAATTTAATTAAAATATAATTTTGAAATGAAAAAAAATAAAATATATGTTTTAAGAAAAATAATTGGTGGTCGGAATTACTGTTTAGTGTTTACAGCCCATAAAATTATTTATTCATCAGGAAAATACTACAGATCGTAACTTTAAAAAATGTATTTAACATTGTATAGGCACGTAACTCAATGGACTCGATGTTGAGTCTCTTATTTATTTCGATAAATGTCTATTCATGCATAAATCAGATAGGCGGTATTTGATCAGTTATTTTAATCATCATCATGCGACATTAACATTGAAAGCGGAGAGTAGCATAAATAATCTTTTGTGACTAACGTGTTAGAAGGGATATAAAAACGCAGGCCGTAGGAGTATGAGTGGAGCAAAAATATTATAAACAAATGTCGTTTTGTTTGTAGTGTACGTAGAAATTTAATCTTGTGTATTTTTTATTATTTATTCTTTATGTTACAAACTAATTGAATAACTCAGATAAAAGCTCGTCTCCATTTTATTAACAGCTCTTTGAAACACGGCATTTTATTATTAAATACATACTTGAAATGGTGGGAGATTTAGTTTTTGTTTGCTAAACTTAGGACGAATAAACTATAAGAGAATTTAATAACTTTTATTTATTATGAGTGTTTTTCTTTTTTTTTGTTATAAATCGGAATGAATGGAATTAATGGAACGAGCTTCAGCCACCATCAACGCAAGTCGCAACCACCACTTAAAATTATTAATTTTTCACAGTGGTGTTTTTATTGATGAAATAATTGATAAAATAACTCTTTGTCAACAAACCACCACTGCAATGTTTATGCTTAAGACTTGACGTTTAGTTTTAAATATTATTATTTGTTTCAATGCAATTCTACAAATGGTTTGCATCAGTCAAAACATCGCTGTACTAAGATTTAATTTGTACTTCATTTGTTTGGTGATGGAATCCTTTGTGCTTGAGTAATTATGAATTTATTTGTACTCATAATTATGAAGAGATGAAAAAAATAGGAATAAAAAACGGTTTCACAAAAATAAGCTTCATATAAAATTGCAATGCATAAGTAGTATAATATAAAAATATATATAATGAAAAATGGGACGTTCGCAAATCTTTTGAAAAGAATCGTCGTGGGCGCTTATATTATACATGTATAAATGCACATATAATGCATATACACTTAACTGTGTGTAGATAAAAGACAAATCCTTAAAATATATATAACTTCTGACACATGCACACAAGGGAACAAAGCGATGAAAAAAAAATGCGTCACGGTGGTTTCTTAGAAAAGGTGAAAAAGTGTAACTGCTGCTGTATGTGTGAACCGTTTTTTTTAGCTGTCACGCCGTTTGAACTTTGAATTTTCTTTTTCTTTACGATAATGCCGCACATAAGACATATATGCGTGAAAGTTTCAAAATCGCATTTTTTTCACGTTGGTGTAATGATGTCACCCACGTCTAAAACACGGAAATAGTTCTAAAATAAAAGTTAAAAACGAAAACGACCTTTGAACTGGTTGAGCGAGCGAATTGGGCATATATAACACTGCGAACCCAGACGTTCTGTTTAACACGACTACTTAAATAATAATATCGTTTTAGCCATCATTAACTGACAAAATAAAATTGCACAAAGCTGTTTTTGGCACAATCATAAATAATTTTAATAATAATAAATTATTGATGAAAAAAAATACTTCAAGTTTAGAGTGCGATGTGTTAGTATGTTTACTATACAGTATAAATGAAATATCTATCTAAAATCACTGAGTTTTTGAATAGCAAAAATTTAATTTTAATATTTTTAGACGGTGTATGCTGTCTACGACTTGACTTAAATCAAATGGATTTAAAACTAAATGGAGATTACTTAAAAATTTAAATACCTACCTATGTACAGAACATTTTAATAAAGCATATTTCGGAAATTTATTGATTCACCTTTGTATTACTTTTTCGATATTATATAAAAAATAGGCATTTGTACTTAGTAATATTATACACGCCATGCAATATCTTTATAATATACATTAATTATACACTTATTAATTTGAATTCTATCTCAAATATTTTCTTTTATAATAAACAACAATGTATTAAGCTTACAAATACTAAATTATCAAATTAAAAAAAAAAGTTATTGGTTAGCTCATTCTAAATTGTTGGGTTCAGTATTTTGTGCAGTTATGATTATTTATCAAACATTTTTACTGACGGAGTAGTGTAAGTTAATTTGTTGGTTATGATAGTATAAACTGTACCCCTCGCAGTGAAGAAATGTAAACAGAGATGTGCAAAAAATATCTGTGTTAAGGGAATTAATTAAATAGAGCAAATAGTTGATTTCCAGAGTAAACCAGTTTTTTTAAGTTATAATGGTCAAGACCAGCTATACTCGTAATTACTTAAACTATCTGTTATCTTAATTGAATTCTATATTTGAAATTCAAATGGTTTGATATTTATCGGCATAATTATAGACAAAAGGTAGAATAACTTTTATTAAAATCTAGTTATAAGTTAAATACAAGTTTTGGTAAAATGATTTAAAGTAAAAAAAACCCTCTATTTTTAAATTTACTCGATGATTTATATTTATTTATGCCGGTTTTTATAATGAGTCGATGGTTATTTTTGATATAAGTTTCCCGAGAGAATAGGTTACGACTACATTTTTTATTTTTATTTTTGAAGATAGACACGAGTTTCACCAATTTAAATATTTGAAAAGAAAATGTTTACCATGTTGAGATAAGTACCTATCTTATTTTTTGTTGATGTAATATTTTTGTTTTGACAAAACAATAAAATTTAAGATTTTTTTATTTTAATAATTTTTGATCAATACTGGATTCGAATTATTTTTAAATTGTTATTTTACTTTAGATATGTTCGTTTATTAGGAATAAATAAATAATAATTTTTTTCAACTATTGATCATTCCCTTACAGGAATTTATAGTATATATTTATGTAACTTATATATTATGTATTAGTATGACGTATACATACTATATATATATATGAATGGGAATATGGACTCTGTTGTCTTAACTGAACCTGACTGTTAATCTAATCTATTCACGATTTACACGGGCTATGTTCGTAATGGTCGTAAATATATAGTTGTACTTCCGCCGTGCTTTCTCCAAATGAGATGTGTCGCCCACGATTCCTAGGAATTTTTATTTAAAATGTGAAAATCTAAATTCTTTTTTTTTTTTTTAACGATCATACAAAAATACGAGTAAAATATGCATATACCACTTTATCAATAATAGAATATAATTGTATGAGCTCAGCAACCGACCTACCTTGCTGTGGTTTCTTATATTAATATATTTTTGTTTATTAAATTCTTTTGGAATAAAAAAAAATAATTTAGTTTCCATGTTTTCAAGAAAATAAATTATCTTGTCAGATATCTTGTCAATTTATAGAGTTGATTTATGTAAATATTTTAAAAGTTGTCATATAGTTTGGTAGTTGTGTTTTAAAGTTTAGATAGGTATAGGAAACAAGTTAGGTTTTACAAGGTCAAGCACGGTGAATACATACGTTATGTCAATAAATTATTAGGCATATATAAAATTTTTACCGCAGTAGTTGACTTAGCATAACCGGAGCCACTGATTCGATTAAATTTGTATTTGTGTTTTTATTAAGATTTTGTTCACGTGTTTGTCGTTGGTGGAATTACAATGTTAATTAATTAGTTGTATAAGATACTTAATACCTTCAAAGAGTAATTTACTAAAACAGATAATATTAGCATAGAACAATAAAATTACAAAATGTATATAATATAAAATTAATAACATTTTAGGAAAGTTATATATATATATATAATATATTCAACATGAGATAAATTATTATTAATTAAGTTGTAGATTATAAGATTATAAATTAAATATTAGTAAGTAATACAATTTCTATTCGTAAGTTCCAAGTTCCAAATAGCTTTACTACAAATTAAGTTAATGTATTTAGTGAAACTTAGATTATCTGATAATATTAGTCCTTAAATCCTAAATCACAGTTATGAGGAATTGTATTAAGGCGATAACTTTTAAATGTAGTTACTTTTATATTTTTCATGTCTAAGCCATTTTATGAACACCAATGATAAACATTTTTTTGGTCTTAAATTAGATAATAGAGTCTAATTATTGTGTATTTAAATTATTTTAAAAACGTCATAAGCTATATTATTGATACAACGATAGTTATAAAATTTATTCCTAGTTTTACTGTACTGGCAATTACCAATACATTTTATTGTTTTTAATTTTTGTTTGTTTTTTTTTTTTTAATTAGAATCAATAAATCCCATAACTCATTTCGTTGTTTGTTTTATAGAAGGTTATATTTTTTTTCTGTCAAATTAAAAACGAAAACGAAAAAACTAACTAACTCCTGGATTAAAATGTCAATGTTTTTTCCCCTCAAAGAATTGTTTCAATTATTTTTTTATTTAAAATCAATGTATTTCTATTAGCTTGTCTTTATACTTGAGTGGAAACAACATTTTTATCATAATAACTTTTAAATATATAAATACATGATCATGATGGTACTTGTGTTGTTCAATTCTTAATATTAATTTTATTGATGCACGAAAGATCGCATAATTTACGATTCAAAAGGTACTTTTGTAAATATAAATTAGGTATAAATTAAATTTTCATAAAACAGAAGTTAAAAAAAAAAATTAATAAAAATTTTTGAATTAGAAATTTTCAAAAAATAATTTATAATTAATAGTAATAAGTTATAATATTTATTTTGGTTGTTAATAGATAGTTGTAATTTAGAGTTAGCGCGAGAAAATGTAGTTTTTTAACAACCGAAAAGATAAAAATGTCCTTGGCTTCAATTATATTGGTGTTACAGTAAATATTATATAATGTTAAATAGAACGTGTGAATATTACTTATACTAAACTTAACTTAGAGTTTTGTTCAATAATTAGAAGAATACATTTTTATTAGAAGGTATGACAACAAAATTACAAAACCACCTTTTGCTTTACAATTTCATTCAGAAAAAACGTTAATTGCTTCATTATTTGGCTTTTAATATATTGCAATAATTATACTACGACATACGATTTTAATATAGCATATTGTTATGTTTGCAAGCTGACAAGATGACAATGTATACGTATGCCTTAAATGTGATTAATAGTCTACGGAATATCGAATAATAGGAAAACCATTGGTTTTTACAGACGTTTGGGGGGAGAGGTCACTACACTCTAAGACGTAAAGTCTGTGTCGTAATGGTGTTGTGCCGCTGGACCGGTATGATACATGTGTGACAGACTGACTATCTAATAGTATGATCTACAGAATGGAGATAATATTTGGAAATTGATCTTTAGGTATGTTTATTATGTGCAAATAGCGGGTAATAAATCACGCGTCGACAATGAAGAGAAGGGTCAGAGGTTGATTTGAATTACATTAACGCGTCTACAGTCACCGAGCATAAAGGAAAAGAAATCGAAATGCGGATGGTACATAATGCATGGATTTGTTAGGAAATGTATATCATTTGGTACGTACTACGTAAGATCCTGTATAATAACAATGCAGGTGTGTTCTTAATCTGCAGTTGCACACATGTGCGGACATATTATATTTTAATATGCTATTAGTTATGTACATTTTCTATAGTATTTTCTACGAATAGTGATGTTGTTCTATCTTGTAAATTTTAAATTGTTCAAAAGTAAATTTTTAAGGTTTTAAATAAAATATTTTAATCGATATCAAAAAATTGCCAGCCTTAGTTCAACCCATTATGTTTAAAGAATTATGTGGTTTTCTTGTAATATATAGGTATAAAAATATGTAATATTATTCTCATCAGACTCTAAGTGATGATCACTGAATTACTTGTGTGTGTAGGTTGCGATTAGATTAAATCAAAGTCGTTTTAAAAAATAATTTTCTATTTTTCTATTGTGATATGAATTATGTTTAATAAAAAAAGCAAATCAAAAGACGTAATATAACAATGTATTCATTAGTAGGTATAGCGATAAATTTGTCTAATGTAATAAGAAATTTGTAGTAGATTTTGTTATTACATTTTTATTAGCTTAGATTATATAGAATCATTTACTTTTTATTTTTCGTATTTTATATTATTTGGTATTATTTAGCATATTAATTTTTTTATGTATTTACCTATAAAAATATACAATGATCAATTAGGAATTGCATTTCAATAAATATTTATCTGATAAAAAATATAATTATAGTAGGTATGATTATAATATATATTACATAAAACATATTCTTTTAATAAACATTAAATGGAATTCATTGTTTTAATTAAAATTATTTGAATCACAGTTTTTAATTAATTATAATAATAGTGGTCATAAAAAAACAATTTTAAATATATGAGGTGTGTACAGACGTGCAGTAATTAAGAATAATGTCAATGGTCAAGAATTTATATAATAAATTGTTTTTATGTTTTTATATTATTTATTTTATTAAAGCTGGCGATTTTTAACGATTTCTAAGTATTTGCTTTGCATTTTACTTTTTTTGATAATTAAGTATTAAGTAGTTTTAAAAACTCTGAACCAAAATAATACATATTTTGTATGATTGTGCACTTCTAAGTATTTATTTAAAATGTTCGATTTTTCATTCCTTATCAAACAAAGGCTACTGTTTAATTTTTTTCAAAAGGGTTATATTCGTATTTTTTTGAAGAAATTCTGACGATAAATCTTAAGGGTGAAGAAAAATTGCTTAAAATTCTGTGATCAATAAGATATTTTGCGTTTTAAATATTTAATGACTTGTATTAAGTTAAGGGAGATAATAAAAATAAAAAAGATAATATATTTTAGGTAAAAACTAATAACAGAAATCACTAAATTTTCGGTGTGGAATTACTTAAATGTAAAATATAAAATGTATTCATTTTATTTATAAATTTGATAAAATTGAGTTTTAATAGTTTTAAATTGTCATCTGTATGAACATATAGGTAAAAAAATAGTGATTTGACTGACTGTGGACTAAGAAAGCATAGGGTAGCTTTATAAAGGATTTCGAGGAAGGATAAACAATAGTGATTTTAACTAAAAGCAGAAATAAGTTTCCCTCGAAGATATAGCTCTAAACTTTGTTTGGTAAAGTCTTGTACGAATATTCTACGCGTCAAGCAAGTTATTTCATATATAGCTAACCGTACTATGTGTAGGTATTAGGTAATTAAAAAAAAATTATTTATTACATAACTTATTAAACAGGAATTTATTTACTTAATATGGTATATACAACATATACAGATTTAAAGGGTATTCAACTTAAAATTGTTAAGTTGTATTTGTGCATAGATACCAAACGATTGGTAAAACGTTTTAAATAAATAAATTTATTTGTTATTATTCACGTGTGATTCAAAATTTATTAACAATGTAGATACCTACCTGACTACCTATATAAAAAAACAAAAATTTTTAACTTAAAAAAAATTTAAATATTTTAGTTACTTGTATGGTTATTATAGAGTCACCATTAAAACATTTAAAGTGTACCGTCTCATAAAAACTCTATCTGCGATTACATTAATTATCATGATAAAATGTGTATCGTCTCCAATTTTAGATGAAATGTTTGTAGGTAGAATTAATGTACCTAAAATTATTATTATAAAAAAGGCTTGTAGTTTAATAGTTCGGGTCTACTTTACACACCATTAGACAACGTAGTTTTTTTTTACGCAAACGTATCTGTTGTAGAATTTCATATCACGCCATGGTATCTTTATACAGACTACTAATTCCATTATAACTGTATAACACCTAATATATTATTTATGGTATATTAAATGGACTGTTTCAATGTGACGACAATGCAGACTAAATTCTTAAAATAAAATAAAGTTAAAAAAAAAAAAAAAACAAACGTGTTTGGTATTTGTTTGGTACGACTTCTATAATTTATACCACAAAAGATAAAATATTAAAAGAAAGTTTTTCATTAGATACTTCATACTATTGTTTATTACCTATATTATAATTGATTACAATATTATTAAATGTACCTTTTGTATAACTGTATTATTATTTATTTGACTGTAGAAGTAAACAATTTCGAAGTGTTAACATTTTTAATTTGAAAAAAGAGTTTTAAGTTTTGCGCAAACCTAATTTTTAGAGACTTTGATTATATTTTTATTTCACACCGATAAAATCTCAACTCAAGTATATTATAATATTATAAATATAATATATCTAAAGGAATAGTTAAGAATATACGATATGATATTGATAATTTATATTGATTTCCGGTGTTTTCAGTAAAATAATTTTCCCTTACTTTAAGGTATCTACTGCACAGTCATCTTTTACGTGTTTAACATAAACATGCAAATAATGTAATACTCCACGGATCTGCTGGTTTGTCCACGCTTATTGAATTTGCATGTTTCACATAGGAAAATTGTATTATGGTCAAAGTTTGACACACAATAATGTAAAAGTATAATTTTGCGACTTTAACAAGTACAATAATTTTTTAGTACGTGGTAGGGCTATAGACGGATTTAATTTCCTTGTCTACGACCAACGCACTTAACAGCCCAGACGCAGAGTTTTAAGCAAGAACCCTCGCGTACTGGTGTCAAAAGTTCTATTATTTATAAGCGTATACTTATGGTTGACCTGTGATATCGTCTTATGACGTTTGCTTTACAAATGATCTAAATACGGAAAATGCATGGTGTGCACGACAGGACAAAGTCCGTTTTCCTTTTTGTTTCAAATTTAAAAACAAAAACTAGGGCGTATGCGATTTTGATAACTTGAAGAGCAGACCCGATCCGATCGGTGGTGGCGGTATAGTTGTATTGTAGTAGACCGATGATAATAGTATTCCGATATCAACGTCGTAAATCCAACCCGCTTGACGCGTCTCGATAATATATTAATATGACTGTCGTATCATTAATAATGTTATGACAAACGTTACACGCAGATCGAGAACACAATAAACATAATACGAGTATAATAATATTATAATATAAACGTGTGCGATTGATCGGTTGGCCGTTGCGCACACCCCTTAACCGGGCGTGTACATAATATTTCCGGCAGGCTGTTCGGTTCGATGTTTTGCGATGATCATCTGCACGCGATTGGGCCGATGTTCGTCCTCACGACGACGGTGAAATATTATCATAATATTACGAGGGCCAAGGTTATGCGAAAAACGCCAAACGGCATAAACTAATAATCCACTGTATAAATAACCCGTAGGCCGTAGGGCGATTTATTTATTGTCGGAAAAATTTCAAATGCAAACGAATAAATGGTTAAATAAAAAAGAAAATCATATCAATATATTATAATATATTTATATATGTTAGTAATTAGTTATTATAACGTATTTTAATATTTTTTTTTTTTTTTTTAATAAGAATATGCTAGTTACCTACTATAGTTATATAATTTTAAAATATTCCATATTGATGTGATTGAATAATTCTAATATACTCTAGTGTACAAGGGTATCTTAGGTATCTCACAGTATTTGCTTTTTATAAACACTCCTTTTTAGAATTCTGTCTAAACTCTGAAATTTAGTAACTAACTTATTAATTATTCAAATATTTAAAGGAATTAGACGGCCGAACTTTTAAAATACAAACATAAATTGACTATTTCAGAATTAAAGGCAATTCAAAGAAGAAAATCATCAGTTATATTTTTATTCCAATTTTAGATAAATAAACATTTGCGGAAATAATAACAAACAGTTAGTATTACAATCATTTTCTAAGTAAATAAATTCTAAGTAATAAAAATGATTTAAAATTATTAACGGAAGAATAGCATATCCCAGTTTATAGTTTTTTGCGTGGCCGTTATCAATTTATACAATAAATGTTACTGATTTTTATTATAATACAATATATACCTATCTCTGAGCTTATTGCTTTGGCGGGATTAGGAATCAAATCGCTGCATGCATCCGTGCAACACGAATTACCCGATCCAATGCCAATCTGAATGCGAAGGACTGGGGGTCGGAGATCGTGCCGAATGAATGCTTTGGGATTTTATCGATAAACTAACTATACGTACTTTAACCACGTAGGTATCTATCTCACTCGCCGAAGGAAATGTTTGTAAAAATCACGACTTAATAAATAACGATAAACGTTCGCTGACCTCCGAACGAGTTATATTCATACACCCTATTCAGTTTGCATCCCGTGAATAGAACCACGCATATACTCGTATTTAAGAATGGAATAAGTAAGGGAAACACAATGAGTGTATTTATAAAATTTTCCATAAAGAAAAAGTTAGTCGATAAAAGTTAATATTTTTCGAAATAACGAGTGTTCACTACTAAACGAATCAATCACTATACATTATAACGTATATTTGATTTTTAATAACAGTAAATGTGAGCTGTTTTCTTTCACTTTAGTAGTAATTTTCTCCGATTGGCCGTGAACGCAATTCCATTCGTTTTTATTATAGTACACCACGTTACCATCGTCCTATATTTATACTTGTTTTCACCCATTTTACTCGCTCAGTGTTCTGTTGGTTTTTGTTGTAGTTAAGTTTTCGTAATCGTTATAGAAAAACTTTTTATCAATTCTAAACAAGTATTAAATATAATAAATTGTTAATACGTTAAATTATGGGTTTAAAACAAAACAAACAACCAAAAATTACTACCTAAAATAATTATTTATTTTACGATTCTTAAAACTATTACAAAACAGTTGTATATCGTATCTAATTCGATTTTTTTTTTTTATATATCTATAGCTACTTTCGACGTAAAGTGTATTGTAAATTATAAGCTACGAAACAATATTTATTAGTTAAAAACTGGTATTAAATTTTAATCGCAATAATAATTTCTAAAACTGATAGTATATTTTAAGTTTGCTATTAATGAATTTTAATTTAATGCATGTGCATTAAATTTTGTAAATACTTTTAGTTGTTAAGTCATTAACTATAATTATAAATTAAAATTATGCTACAATTTTAATTATTAATTATTTATAAAAATATAAAATTAAATTTTCATGTAAGTAATAAATAATAATAATTAATATAAATATAAATATTTATATTTTATTTATTTATAGATATTAAACATTGCGGTAAGTTTAGAGTATAGATACAAATTAAAATTAATATTTCTAAATACATGTTAATTATGATTATAGTATTGTTGAAGAACATAATACGTAAGATACAAGAACCATTAAAATATTTTTTGTCTTAATTATATTACAAAATGTATTTATTCTTTAAGTAATTTTTCCTTTTGGAAGAAAATAAAAAAAAGCATTAAAATATTTATGTTTTTTTAACAACACTTGTTTTATTGATTATAGGCGTAAAAATACAATAATTTAATTTAATTATTGGAACCTAAAACGTAGAAGTAGATCTTGACGTGAAATGTTGTTTATTTAAAGGGATTATGGATAATATTTCGGAACAGTAAATTTAGTAAATTATATAGCCAATGTAAATCATTTAATTATTTTTTAAATTCGAAATTTTCAATATTGGACTGAATTTCAATGTTAGTTTAACTTTGTTTGTTTATATGATAAAATATATTATGAACTTAAGCCAGCTTTAATATGAAATAGTCTTTTTCGTCTTGATATGAGTTCGATGTTATTTATCTTTAATATAAAATCAATCCGATAAGGCAGTAATATAAAACACATAAACATATGGTGTCATAATATTCCCATAAATTATAACTTAAAAAGTTACAACCATTAAATACGATTACGATTAAGTTCATAGTATTATTGATGTTACATTCATAGAATGTTCAGTAGTTCAATAAATTCATGATCACTAGAAAAAATTATAATTATTTCAAAAAAAATTATTTTAAGTCTAAAAGTTATGTAATATTACATACAATTAGCTTTTATTTATATAATAATATTAAATATTAATACCAATAAGTTTTAAATGAAAAAAAATTGATAATTTATTTTTGAGAATACATTTTTCAACGATTGTTTGAGTTTTCACGTGTATAGATTGAAAGATAAAAGTGGTAATTTCAATGAACTGTATAGATTGAATTTTTGATTTATAAAGAACAAAGATACCATTTGAAATTTTTAAGCACACCTTTTATTAAAAATAGTATTAAAAAAAATCGATATTTTCTTTGTTTCACTCAGAATCTAAAAATAAATAAAATAGTCTACAAAAAGTATTATCTTATTGCTATTATTTTTATTTTACATTGGCTTTGTTACATTTTATTTAAAACTTATTTAAAAAAAAATATTTTTTATGCTTAGGCATATTATGGTTTTAAGAAGGTTGCTATAACTAATTTAAAAAAAATTTTATTATTTTTTTAAATTTTGATAGTAGCTAATAATTTATCTTAAAAAAATAAATTTAGTTTTTCGGAAGTTTAAATTATGCTTAATATACGTACTCGTATTATCTGAATAATCACAGTGTTTCTTTATGTATTTGTAATGCATTAAATATTTGATTTAGTCCTATATAATTATAAAATTGCAAGTAGAAAGAGATAAAAAACCAATATAATTACATTTATGGATTAAAATAATCGGTATCATTTGAAATGTATGTAACTGTACATAAGAACTAAGTAGAATAGTTTATTTTAGTGGGTATAGGAAATTGACTTTAAGTTCTACTATGCCAACCGGCGTTGTTTCATAATAAATACGGTCGTAAAACATTGCCAATTTTCTAACTTGTACCATATGACAAGGTAATTTGTAAGACTAAACGACTGAACAATTTATTTTGATAGTTACATATAATTTATGTAAATAATTTTGGACGTCTAATGAGGCTTGAACACACATTTTGAAACATTTTATTCCTTAAAATTGTTTTTTTTGTTTTGTATAAAACAAAAGAGAGATTTAATGTTATAAATCTCAGATCATATTCAACAATAAAATACTTTAATATAAGAAATAATTTATCAATATTAAAAATATTATTTCAAAGAATGAAAAAATTATATTTTTCTTTAACCGAAAGAATTTATTGATTTGAAGTATTTATTGTTTTTATTTCATATTTATTATTAATATGAAAGATAATTGTATACAATATTAAGTTACTTAATTGATTTTACTAGAAGGTATATGATTTTATTTAGCTTAAACAAAATGAAATATACAAAATAAATAATCATTGTTATAGTATTTTTCATTAAATATGAGAGTGAAAAATGTTTTAAGAGAAATATATTGTATAAAAATCAAAAAAACCAAAGCATTAAGTTTTAACTATTGATAAATTATATATATATATATATATATAAAGAAAAGAAAAATAATACGCAGTTTTAAGTTTGAATTTGAGTTTAATTGGTTTAAGAAATGAAAAAAAAGACAATTGCTTTTTAATCATCGCAAAAAAAAATTCTCATTTAAAACAAAATATATACTATGTTTGTATTAATATCGTATTACCATTAGAAGATTTTGGTTTGGATTTATTTCTTAAGGTTGTGTGTTTTCGCTCTCGTCAAGTGTCGCAAGTGCTTTCTAACTTAACAAAAGTTTTCAGACCGGAAGGGTGGGAAAATTATGATAGAATCATTTTTGGGGTGGCTTATATACCTACATGCTATAAAGACGTGACAGCAGTCTGAAAAGTTAACAGAAGATCCTTGTCATTGTGTGCAGAGCGACGGTATGTGTATTAATTATGCGATGCTGTACAATCATTTGCATACCTATACATAAATGCAAATGCACATATACAATGAATCACATTTATAGGGCTCTCGATTACAATTGGCCAAAGAGAAACTGAGAAATGTTAAAACATATACAATATATAGAGAGTGTCAAAGTGATGGATAGAAAGATAGGGTGAGAGAGAAGCATGGAAGGAATAGAAAGGGATACTGTGCATTTTCACGCAACTTTCCTATCGTGCACGTGCTCAAGTGTCAATGTCTCGCCATCGATATGAACATTTTTTTTTCGTAATTATAATTAATGGTCCAAATTTGGTCACCATATTGTATGTATGTGATATGTGTGTGTGTGTGTGTTTGGATCGGAAAGAGAAGTCTGTGATTTATATATTTTATTTGTTAGTTTTTCACGACCATACGCTAGTTTACTGCATACTTGAGCTATAGTTTAGATATAGTTTGGTGAATTTCTGAAACCAAAATGGAAAAAACGTGTACATTCTTCATCGCGCAACTTTACAAATTAGAACACTGTTCTAGTAGAATAGTGTTTCTCAACCTAGGGATCACGCCCCCTAGAAGTGGCTTGTCAATATTGCTGGAAAGGCGTATATGATTATTTACTATTATTCATACTCTATAATTATTATCATCAACAAACAAATAGTCATTCCGTTTATTGAATAGTTTATTTGTTAAGTACACAGAAAAAGGTGATCATTTTTTTAAATTTATAAGAGGGAGCGCGAGATTTTTAAAAATCTACAAATAGGGAAGCGTAGGATAGAAGAGATTGGGAACCACTGGACTAGAACACATTTTCTTGAGAACAAAAATATTCTACTGTCTAGTGCATTGAGCAGATTTATTTTTCTAATTTAAAATATTTAAATATTTAGCTAGTTTATTAGTAACTATGTTTTAAAAATCCTAAAAAATGTATGATAAACTTTTGAAAAATTCGCACTTTTATTTTATGTTAAAATGATTGGATATGTTTAATGTTTATACAATATCATCATTGTAAAATCCACTTTGTCTAGGTGGGCAACAACCGTACTATTGTTGTTGTAACGTAAAGAGTTAACCGCCTTCACATGCATGCGAAGGTTTAAAAATCAAAGTTTAGAAACGCCAAGATCAGGCAGTAAAAATTATCTATGACGACTCAGCAGATTCTAACAACGGTTGTTATGCGACACGTGTTATTACTATTGGCACTATTACAATTCAAGCCCATGGTGTGTGTGTGTAACGTAATAATGCAGTATTATTATAAACCTAAGTCAAATTGATATATAGAGTGTTTCACTGAGTATATACTCACTATCATTTCTTTTTTCATTAATATTACATTTATTTATTTTGATTCTGATTTTTTGAATTTTTAAGTATGAATATGCTTAAAAACTACATTTTTAAATAATTTAATTTCCGTCCAATTTAAGGAATGGTCTTTTGTTATATCAATTTTTTTTTTTTTTAAAAGATCACTTTTTTTTCAAATTTTAAATCAGATTACTTTTTTGAAAATGTTAATATATCTAAATAGAAATTAAAACTAGATATTCGTTTTTAAATAGTTATTTAACGTTGTGTACTATAAATAATAGGTTTATGGTAATAAGTTTGGGAGATATGGGACTGTAAAAATTGAGAATTACAGTAGTTAATATTAATTGATCAATATTTTAAGTAAGTAAAAATAATTAAACATAATAAAATTAGATCCAATATTATATTTAGTATTTTGTATTTTTGGAAAACCCTTATAAGGATAATTATTTTTAGTGTATTAACTATTAGTATTTCAAGAACTGCTCGTTTGAATGATCAATATTTTTCAAAATTCATCAGAAATTTAGAGTAAAAAAAAAAGGTTGTTTATCATTTAAAAAAATAAATTTGTATCTTTTCGATATACTTAAACTCCTAAAATGGTACAAAAATATGGTTCTTATAATATCCTCTAAAATCCAAAAATTAAAATTTGAAGATATTGATTTTCCAAGGAAACTTTGCTTAGTGAAATATTTTTTATAATATAAATATATAATAATAATGTGATATAATATTATATTATTTAAAGACGTCAATTTAAAAAAAAAAATTAATTTTGCTTTCTATATAGTAGTCCAGTTCGCATTTATGCATCAGTTGTGGGCATCATTACAATTCAGAATTTTTTTTTTTTTATAGCCACCATAATATATTATACGTAGTATCTAAACGATATAATACTATAATATGATACCGAGAACACTTATAGAAAATAAAATATTTTTTAATAAGTAAATAAAATTAATTATTTGAACGTGTTTGAATGGAGGTAGATATAATTAGGTAGCAAACAGTTATATTATAAATAATTGTCATTCGATTGACAGTTGTTAGCGAAACACTATTGTATTATGTAATACAATAATATAATACTATTATAATATTTTGTACTTATCATATCGCGTTAAGAATTGTTTAAACTTGAGAAGTGTATAATTTAGATACATAACGGTAATGAAGATCAAAAAAATAAAAAAAAAAAATAAAAAAAAATAGGATATACGGGGATGATACGACTATTATTATTATACGTTATTATAAATGACGTAACGAATGACAAATATTGATAGTGAAATTTAAAATATCCTAATTAGAAATAAAAAATAAAATCAAAAGTTTAACATTTTGAATAATGTACTGTAAGTTTCTTTTGAAATTTATATGTTATAAATTGTAAGGTTTAACTTGTAACTAAGTAACGGTCAGATAGATTCGCACGATGGTGGCAGTGACGGTGTAAATAAGGAAAACCAGAAATTCTCCGTACTTGGATATTATTATCAAAATATATCAACAAACCAAAAATTGTTATGAAACATTAAAACTTATTTTACGTTAAAAATTTAATACAGCAACAATTGCAGATTTTATCAATTAATATATATATGTATAAAAATAAAATTATAAGAAATAACATTTCGCGATGTGATCGAAATACATACCATACTAGTTGGGTAGCACTTAATGATAAGGTGCCGCAACTATATTCTAATCCATTTGATATCAACTGTAGGTAAGATACTTATATTGTTTTATTATTTTTTTTTTTTTAATATTTATTTTTTATGATTTGAATCTTATTTTAAACACTTTATTTTTATAAAAAGAAAAAATATTGCTACGAGTGTTGTTTTGTTAAAAATTTATTGAAAATAATTTCTTTTTATTTTAATATTATAAAAATTAACTTTTGCATTCTGGCATCTGGCATCAGAGTGAACCATACGAATTGGTATATGTATTTTATCTGGTTTATAAAATATTATAATTTCATATTTTAAAAGAGAATATAATATAATATTATTCGATGGCATAACTTCAAAATTTGGGCTTCAAAGAGAATTTTTTAATAACTCCCTCATTAAGGCCATTAGCCTGAAATGGGGAAGATGCTTCATTTTATTAAAATTATTTTTAAATTTTTGAAAAATATTACATATTTTATCGGTTAAAAATTGAATAATAATTTTAAGTCATTAAAAAAAAAAAATAATAATAATAATTCAATAGCTTATTATTAATTATTAAAAGAAAAACATTATATTACTTTGTGTCCTTTAAGCGAACGACTCAGGTGCGCCCGCACTTTCTTATCCCTCTTAATTACGCCATTGATATTATCTATAGTCTTGTAATATGCTGGTGTATAAAATATTACAAACACTGAATTCTAAATATTTTATTCTAAATATTAGTATTTAAAGTTCATATTAGTGGAGTAGCGGTATCTTTATTGAGACAATAATTTAGACAATTTATTTATTTACTTATATAAACGTCTTATTTATATTGGTCTACTATTTGATTTGTAGACATATTATACTATTATGTAGAAAAATTTAGAAAATGTTCAATTTATTGTGAAATACAAAAATATGATGTCAGGAAAAAACATACGCGACCGACCTCTCGGTAAACTAGGTAAACTGACAATGTCTTGAACACGAAAATAAACATTACGAAAACCAGGAAAGTCACTCTGCTGTAAAGCAGTGTATCGATTGTACGTTGTCATAAAATATCTAGGTAATCGAATGGATTTATTTAATTCGAATTCAATTTACGATAATATGAAAAACGAGTCTGAGTATAGACAGTGCGTCTGTCTATAAAATCTAACGATATTATATATTTATAACAATAATGGCAATTTATTTTTCTATTTGTTTGCTACCAGTAATTTGGAAGGTTGAATACTTTCTTCGCTTATATAACATACGTATTATATTATTAAAATATTTTATCATATACATTATTCCAACTGTTAAAACTTATTAGTATTTACCATACTTTACCATGGGTAGAAGAGGTTCGAGGTTTTGTTCTATAAATAATTTATAATTATTAGTTGTGTTTAAAAAATAATAATATTTGTAATGATTAATAGTTATGAGACTTAACAGATTATTAATATTTTTAAAATTTAATAAAATAACTAAAAATTATTAGAAAAAAAATGTTATACTTATTTTAAATATTTTGTAAAAATTTGAACTTCATAGGTACGATTGTATAAAGTAATTTTTAATAGATATTTTTAATTTTATTTTACATTTATACCAAAAACACTTATGAGAAACTTTATTGAAGATTTTTTATTTTTTACGGTTTTGACTAAGGAAAAAAATGTTATCAACATGAAAAAAAACATTAACAATTTAAAAATATTGTATGTTTGTAAATTGCTGATAAGAACAAAAATATTTTGAATATTTTTAAAATGTGTAAATCTTATTATTTAGTAAAATTATGAAAATATTTAAGTATTTAAATTTTATAATTAATGAATTACAACAAAAAGACAAATTTGTGAATATCTACTGTTTTTGTGAAAATATTTTTCGTTATTTTTCTAATCGATTATTTTGAAAAGTATAATAGAAATTTTATACTTTTGATCTTTCTCATGCACCAACTAGCTTGATCCATTATTACTATAAACTTCCCTTAAAATTGAAGATCGGAGATTGTTTAATTGCTATTAAATTGTAATGCTAATCACCCAGAAACAAAACGTCAAACGTTCACTCAGAATTTAAATAAATCAGAGTAAAATTTAGTTTTGAACGGTGTTAACACAATAGACAACCTTTTTATATTGGTACGCAGACATGTCTTGGTTATAAATCAACCAAAGTATTGAAAATTACTATTGTTAAACAAAGTGTAGTGTTTGTGTGTACTGTGTACGTATTATACAGCGTCGAGTAATTGTTTTTTTCTTCACGATGCTCGTTTGACATAAAAATAATAATACGCCATCTCGTAATGTTGGGATTATTATGTTGTTTTTGTTATTATTATTGTTATATTTTCCTCAGTTTCTGGCCTAGCTTTAATATTATACGAATACGTAACATGTCAATTACCTCAGATGACTCCGCCATAAATACGAGTCTCTATAATATAGCGTTTCGTGAGAGTAATGGCGCTGGTACCTATGAGACTTACTTGATGCGTGTGTGCGAAATCACTTATTTCGCAGTTATAGTGCAGGTGTGGAGATAGCATTGAAAGAAAAATGAGTAAAGATAAAGTAGTGATGATTATCAGAGCAAGTGGTGGTTGGATCGGAGAGACGTATATTACGATAACAAAATTTCATTGGGGTAATTTCTAGTGATAATAATTAACGAATTAATTGTTATTATTTTGGCTAACGATTAAAATAAGTTCTTAATAAACTGTATAGGTACATAATATGAACTTATATAATACTACAACGAGGTTATGTTCTAACGTATGGTTAGAAATTTTTAAATTCGTAATATAAGAAATTATGTATTTTGATCAACACCACTGTCGTTTATGGAGATTATACAATCTGAAATTAAACCTATGATCACAGCATCCGTTATCAATTATTTATACTAAAATTTGGTTGTTAATGTAGACGTTGAAGGATTTTGCATATTTTTTTTGTAGTAAAAATGAGCGAGATGGAAATATTTTTTTACCTTTGGATATTAAAAAATAATGTTATACACTTTTGTGTATTTTAGAATTTATACAACTGTATATTTACTTTTGACTTTTTACAGCCTGTAGTGTTTGTTTCATTTTGTTGTAACTATAATTTTCAGCATTTTATACATAGTGATATTTTTCGAGATAAATATTTATTATTTATTTGGTTATGTTTAAAGAAAAAATTTAATTTTTTCAGTTAAAATTAAATGAAACAATTTCCTAATATTAGTTAACTGACAAATATTTTGATGGCTAAATAATGTTCTGATAAATTTATAATTACCAATATGTTTTATTACTTAATAATATTTTTGTTTAATTTAATTAAACTTCATGAGTTTAAATCTGTTTCCAAAATTTTTTTTTATTCTTTCAAATATACGTGATTGTTTGCCAATGAATGTTGACGCGATTGCTCTAATATTGTATATTATATACTTAAAATAATTCTTATTTATATTTATTTTTTTTTTTTGTTTTTACATATATACTTGTATAGTTGTAAGATTCAAATATATTTAAAACAAATCAAAAAAAATTATTAAGTTTCTAAAGATTAACTTTTATCTGCAAATTTACAGTTCTTTGAATTGTTTTAACTACCTATAAGATTATATAGTAATAATATGTAGATTTTAAATATTTGAAATACGCTGTGTCAGAAATAAAAAAAATGCATTAAACTATTAGTTATTTAGTTATGACTGAAAGTTTGGGATTTCGAAACAGGTATTAAATATTTAGTGATTGCATAATTAATTAAGCGTGGTTGGTAGTTTGAAATTGTTTATCATTGTTTAGTTGACATTGTATATTGTAACAAAAACCGTTTACATTATTTGGTTTTAAATTAATTTGATCGTAATCTATTACTTCTGTAATAATAATTATTCTATATTTATCAACGTTTCAAACTTGATTTGAGTTTAAAGTCTAGAAATTCTGGTCTTCAAATAAACAATATTTGAATATTCTTCTACTCGATTCAAGGTAATAACACTACTATAATAAATATACCTGCAGTCTAGTTTATATACCTATCAGCTATGCATGTGACACTATATTCGTATAACTTTCTGAATGTAAGTAATAAATTAATGAATTTACATTGAATGGAAACGCCCCAGCCATTAGATCATCCATTATTATGGCAGCATGTAAGACAATAGTAATTATTGATGACTTTTAATTTTACATATTAATTCATGATTTTTGTACAGAGGAGTTGCGTTATACATATTGTTTTGAATTTGGAGCGACTATAAACAAAATTTGAAATTCGACACGTTTACTTTCGATAAATGTATATAGGTACAAGAAGAATATATTAATATATCAATCATCATAAGTAACCGGTGGTGACAAAATATTATAATTATTTATGTCTACATTTAAGTTCTCGTGCACAATAGTTAACGTTTAAATGAAAGCAATATAAATAAAGATATACCTATTGAATCGAGTTATACGAAATACATTAACGCGTGTCGTTCATGAATTACAAATCGTTTTATTAGTCGTGTACATCAATATTATTACGTACATAATGTAACACCCGCGTACGGTTATGCTCTACACCTACAAAGCTACGAGTTTTCTTTTCTTATATTATACAAGGGGGGAGAAGTTAAGTGTCTGATATTTAATTGTCGATGTCATAAATAACTTTCCTTCGAAAGTTTAAACATATTTTTACTACGACTAGGAAGCACGACAAAGAATTTTTTTAATGCATTTATTTTTTCTCTTTGCAATGATTATTTTTATATTATCTCTTATTGCCGGACGGATGGGTCTCGGGAAATAAGTTTAAAGTTCGCTACCTATTTCCCATGAGTGTCGTGTCAAAGCCCAAAGGATAGTAACAAAAAAAAAAAAAAAAAATAGAGAGGAAATAATATATAACATACATGGATAAAAGAATTCTATTAAGTATTTCTCTGTATTAAACGTGCTTTGTGTTTGGTTTTATTATTTATTCTGTATTGATTTATATTACGCCTGCAATGATTCAATCATTATTATTTGCAGTTACATAATATTTCAATTTATTTTTCGTATGACCAATATTCATTCTTACGTTTATAAAATATAGGTATCATATTTTATAATTATAGCAATTGATAATATATAATATGAATAATTAGATGTAAACAATTTAAGCATTATATATTATATTTAAAAAAAATTATAAATATTATTTTACGTTGATGTCAATTTCATAACAAAGTATATGTACCAGATTTTTTAAATTAAATCAAATAAGTACAATTATTAATTATAAATGATTATATTATGGTTGAGAAAAAAATTAAAAAAGAAACGTTCTTCTGAAAACGTCAGTAATTATTAGAAGGTACTCAATTTATTTTATACATTATTATTACTATTATTATTATTAGTAGTAGTAGTAGTAGTAAATAATATTATTTTATTATGAACAATATGATTTACAATTTGTTATATGTTTTATTCAATGATTTAGAAATAAATAAAAAATCGATTTTATAAAACATTTTAAAATTTAAATAACAACAATAATAACAATACCATATAATATATAAAATTTAAGATATTTATTTTAAATATTGTAGGGTACGAAAATCTACTTAGTATTGTATTTGATTATAATTAAAAATGAGAGGATAGACAAAAAATGTGATCAATTATTTTCTTTTAGCTGCACAATGAGATTGGTTTATAAAAAAATAAAAGACTCAACAACTTTAAATATTTTTATATGTTGTGACAAACAAAAACTTTTTCAATAGGTTACTATTCATTTTCATTGTAAATGTTACGTTTTCTGGGTATATAAATAAATAAAAAAACTTCTTATAGAAAATCTACATTTATATTGAGTTGAAGTTTTACCTAAAACAAAAATTGAATTTTAGGTAGGTATAAAATAATTCGTCAAAAACTTGTTTTGAACTTTCAAAATAGGGTATTTTTTTAAATGTATATATTACAAAATTTAACAGCTTTTGTAGAAGTATTAAATTATTTAGTATTAACCCTAAACTCATCCTCGTTAATAAATTATATTTTATATTTAAAACTCTTTAAGGAATTTTTAAAAAGTCATTAAATTATTGAAATATTAAATTTTTATCGTGTTTAGTTGTGAAATTACACATCGTGTTTTCAGGGATGTATTAAATTATGGGAAATATTAAAAAGATATTTTATTAGCTTCAACCTACATAAAATGTATAATATACATATTTATTTATTAGAAATACTAAACGATAGTAATATAATGAGGAAATATTAATAAAAGTATAGTGAATTAAAAAAAAAAAAAAATAAGGCGTATACGATTTGAGTGTACAAATAGTCGTTAATATTTCATTGTATAAAGTCTATATTGAACCGATGAGTGTTATAAAATTCATTTAAAATGTCAAATGTCTATCAAATAATAAGGATGAAGTTTTTAAATAAAAAACGTGTACTTTTTTATTACAAATAACCTTGACAATTTCATTTAGTGATTAAAATTAAATACTTACGTGGATAAAAATATAAAATATACAAAATTGAATTAATTAAATGTCAAATCTTACTGATAAAAATCAGCTTCACATTGTATGCTTTGAAGTTAAGGGTAAATACAAATTGTGTGTTTGTATTGGTTACAAACAAGAATTATTAAAATAAATTATTTTAGTTTTTGTTGATTAGTTCTTATTGTAATGCCGCCGAAGTAAATAATATCATACCATTAATTTTATTACATTGGTTTTTAATTGAAAATAATTTTAAAATGGTGGAATTACACGCTTTGAGTTCAAATATATACTGCAGTATAATGGACATATTAAATCAATAAAACGATTTATGTTCATGATATCATATATTTTTTATTACCATTACCGTGTATTTGTGTACAGCTCCGAATGTATGTGTAGTGTATTAATAATAGTAATCTATTGGTACGAAATCATAATAAAATATAACAATTAAATGCTTGATTAAGTCGATCATAGATTGATTAAATAATTTATTGTGCATTGCATTTGAATACTTACATATAAATAAATTTATAATCGTATAACTAAAAGTTGTTTTTTGGAAATTGGTATATCTTATAATATATTTTATTTTAATAACGTAAAAATAATTAAATAAAAATGTCCTGTAATAACAACTAAAAAATAAAACGATGATTTATAGCAACGATAAAAGAAATATTATTTTAATATAATTATTTTTTCTGATACCTATTTTTAATAACACAATATTTGATTGTGAAGATATAGTTGGTTTCGCATATGTTAAAATTATAAAAACGTAGTTATCATATTGTGCAAAACCTCAATTCTAACACAAACGATGTAACATATATACCATTATGCTTATTACTATTAATTCTGCGAATAAATGACGTGTTGCAATTTAAATAATGTATAATTTATTATAATGGTGTCTAGCTATGTTTTACGAGGTTTTTAAAAAAAAATATTCCTATCCTTGTGCCTTCGAGTCAGATGGGTATTTTTTTTGATATACCTAGAAATAATAATATTACGAGCTTTTGTTGACTTCCAGGTGCAGACGGGAATTAATAGATCAATGATTTAAATATGAAAGAGGATTAGAAAAAAATCTTCTAATATTTGTGGAGGCGGTGAGGAAATGGTAGTTAATCATAATTTGGTGTAATAATACTATTGATGATACATTCGACCGGCAATAGTTTCACGGCCACCGTCTCCCAGAAAAAAAAAATATAATAATAATGATAAAAAAGTGGCGTATCGTTTAGGTATGTTTATAATACTTGCCAGCGCCGGGGACCGGTAGGTATATATATAAACTTTCTCCACGACTGGGATCGTCTCCTTTATTCTCGCGATCGTCCGAGAAATGTACTGCGCGAGTAGTATCGCGATTCTGTTCCGGTGATGTGATTGCAGTGTTTTTTTTTCTTAACGTTTATAGCTTAAAATTTAAAAAAACAACTGTCAACCGACAAAAATTAGATTTTTGTATTTAAGGCGCCGGATACATAATAATATAAGGTTAGTTTAAATTATGATTGTATTTTATTAGGAATAAGATGCATATTTTTTTTATTAAACAGCCATTTTCTTACTAAGTATAATATGTGCATTTTTAAATTTTATTTAAAATGTCTTAAACTATCCACACACACTGAAAAAAAATGAATTTTTGAGGATAAAAAAATTATATATATTATCTAATATATTATTAAATGTACGTTTAAATACGTTCGCACAAACCGATGTTAGCATAAAAAAAATTTTTTACATTGTGTGTTTGTCGTTTTTTATTAAATATTAAATGACACATAAACATATATTTTAAATATTATGATACTTTGGTAATTGATAATGTAGAAATGCAATACATTTTTCTTTTAAATTGAAGGAATAGATAGCTATCGTTACAGTTAAACGCGATGAAGACGATCGATTTATTATACATAATATTGAATAATATGTTTACATGACGATTCACCAAACACAATTTTTCCTTTAATAATATGTTTTATTCAAATTCTGATTTTTAAAATTTTTAAGTATCTATTTTTCATATACTTGGATTTTTACATAATTTAGGAATAAATTCTGAGAGTGAACCACCATTTTTTAATATAAATTGTTAATAAGGAGTTGATTTTTAAGAATATATTTATGAATTTAAATTTGATTGAATAATTATAATTTTTAAGTAATTAAATGGTAAACACTTATAATCCATAATAATAAGATACTGAGAACTATTTAATTCTTATTTATATTGAAGATATCTGTAATATTGACGATGTCGTCAATATTTTAGAAAATTTTATCCAGTGGGTGTTAATTATTTAAATAAATGAAATAAAAAACAAACTTAGTCTTTCCCTTTTAATTGTCTTTATTTGTAATATATTTTTAACGAAAGTATCTATTGCGCAAATAACGTAGTTAGATAGTAGATTTTCTGTTTTTTTTTTTTTTAATAAAAAGGAAAATAGTAAAATACAAAACGTGCTTGATAAACTTATGTAGGTAAGCGAAAACTATATATACACATAGGTATTTCATTATTATTATTTAACTTCCCAGTTTGCGTATTTTTTGCGTGTTTTTAGAATTTCACACTGGTCACGAATCACGTTTAATTGAATGATGTTACGCGTGTGGTGGTTCTCTCAGGGAACGTATAACGACCAGAAAATGAATAATTAGTAATCCCGCGTTTAAAATCGGTTAGCCATATAATTAGTCGTCGCTCTGTTGATTTTGGTGTTTCTCACCAAGACACTAAATAAACGAGCTCTTCACGTAACACAAATACTTCTAACTTCTTGTAATATTATAACATAATTATTATTCCCTATAGTTTATTGCAAACTGCATATATTTAATTTAAACATGAAAAATAAAATACATTGTATACATAAAGCAATCATATTCCATTCAAATTAACGTAAAAAAGAAATATATTATACTCATTGCACTGCAGCTATATACAAAATATAATATTATTGCCTTAAAAAAGTTTGGTAGTTGGTATTTGAGTGAAACAAAACGACAAATTTTCAGGTAAATCGTACCTGCTTTCGTCATCTGGACAATTATTATTATACACCCTATTCGTAATTAAACAGTCCATTGATTTTTTTTGAACATTAAAATTAACACCAATCTATTTAGTTAAAAAAGTTAGTTATTTCTTTCACGATTCTGCAGATATACCGAAAATGAATTAAACTCATCGGCATTTAATAAACGCCCATAACTAAATTAGGATTTATTATTTGATTTTTATACAAACTTGAAATCGGAAATTATCGCATTAAAACGCGAACGATGAGTTTTGTAATCGTCAGAAATAATTTCACTCATTAGTAGTTATTTTTTCGTTTAATATGCAACTATTGAGAATAATTTATTGACCAATATCGTAATACTCATATGAGAAGTAGTGTGATGTAAACGCATGCAATAAACATTTTTATTTTTTTATTTTTACATAGTAGGTACCTAGGTATTACAGTTACGATATTTTTGCTAACTATATTTAATAAAAAAAAAATAAATAAATTAAATGAAATTAAAATCGTTATTGTTTATTTATTTTTCATAGGAGGTCAATGTAGAATATTATATTATGCATTGTGTTTATTTACAAAATGTTTAACTTTGATGATCACCTGTGGTTTTTGGAGATATTTAATGAAAATACAAGTGAATTATGTGCTGTCGGGTTGGAAAGGATAGCTTGAAAGTTCTTTTATTGTTTTTATTGAGTCCGTTGACTATAATAATATATTAGTTAATCGTTGACGGGTGTAGAGGGGTGGAGGAATTGCGGAATCGATACACATGATACGTTGGACGGAGTCGGACGCTACTCGTTTAGTTTAAAAATAAATTCACACAGGCAATTTTTTGACAGCAAAATAATAATAATAATAATAATAATAATAAAATTAATAATTGATGGACGAATAATAGCTAAAAAAAAAAAATGATAACAATAACAAAAACGTCGTTATCGTGTGAACAATAATATCCCGCAGCAGTCGAAGTAGGATGACCGACATTTGTTGACGTCACCGCCTCCAACATACTAACACCACCTCCGTTCAGTATTCGTGTGTATATTATAACATACATTATATCATCATAACTACATATTGCGAGTGTATAATTACATTGTTTTTTTTTACATAAACTTTTATGTTTAAATGATAAAAATTACCATACGCGTTGTCTCATACTAGAGTGTCTAGAGTGCACATACGCTTCATATTGTAGGAACCTAATTTTAAATTCTCATGTTTTTTTAATTGTGATATTAGTTATTGAAACTAAGGAATAGCCGCCGCCACGTAGAAATGTGACTTGATATTATGGTATTATAATATTATTATTATAAAACCGATATATCATTATATATTAAATTATTACTTAAGTACCTAAAGTTTGCAAAATCTGAAGACGAATATGATTCATATACAACAATGGTATTGCAGGCGACAAATCGTATTTTTCGATGCTACACTATAAGTAGTATAATATTATGTAAAAATAACCGTTTTGATTCGGTAAAATTTAAATTTTTTTGTGTTCATGGAAGTACGGTCTGGTCATAAAGTTAACACATGACGTTATATTTACCTAACATTTATTTCCTAACGTGTTATCTTTAATATTTGCACGCGTGTGTGCATAACATTTTAAAGTTCAAATTTTCAATAATAAATTGATAAATATTTTTATGGATTGAATCATTTATATCGCAATATATTTATTAAAAAAAAAAGTATCAGGGACCTTTTTTTAAAATAAGGTTATATATGAATATAGAAAAAACACCTGCACGAATAAATATTATATTACTTAGAAGGAAAATGGTCACTGAAAACCTTAAGTATGTTGGCTTACATTTCTGTGGGTCTTGTGTGTAACCTCGAAATTCATGTATCACATATAGTTTTATGCAATAAAATGGCAAAACTCATTATACGGTCGTGGTCGTGAAATTTACGAGCCGAAAAGGTACAAAAAACGCAGCGCTACCCGTTCGGATGCTTTAAGTACGAAGTGTCTGTTTATGTAGTCGATGATATGTGTAATATGTATATAATATGTGTTATACACTTATATGCTATTGTATGTATAATGTGTATAATTTATATAAGTACGTACATAGCTTGAAATATTAGTAAAGTATTTTTATTGATAGTTTTTATAGTTTGCAGTTAGCACGTACCGTACATAATAGTTTATGAGTATATTAAGTTCACGAAGTATTTAAATAATTAAAAAAAAATCTTACTTTATAACACTTTGAAAAAAATAATTTATTGTCTGACTTATTGTGGTCGTCGTTTTAATAAGCTTTAAGATTTTTCTGAAAGTCGGAACAAAATACAATATAATATTTTATAAAGTTATCAAAAATCAAGCGAAATAATGTCAAATATGATATTTTATCTGTATAATTTAAATAATTAAACTTATCATGTAAAATAATATAAATTTTACTTTGGATTAACCCAATGGGCGTTATATAAAACCCATAGTAGTATATAACAAAAGTGCGTTTGTCGAATAATTTATGCAATATAAATATTTATATTACTATAATACTAATATTATGTAGTTCTCAAGTCACTTGGACAGTTGGAACACTCATAAGATAGTACTTAATAATACTTACTTCATAATACTTAGAACTTAATTTTATTTTCAATTTTTATACGACGGTTATAAAGTAAAGACTAATGCTCTTAAACTTATTTATATTATATTCACAACAGTATTATTTTCATTATGTCAATTAATAAATTTATCTTTAAGACATACTAAATTAACAAAAAAAAAAAAGTGATAATATTTTGTAGATACTTAATATAAATATATTTTGATAAAATTTAAAATAAAATTTGTTGGTTTAATAAAGTTATTTTTTCTGTTTTCATTTATTGAGCCACTTCTTAAAATTTGAAAAAAATCATGGTTGATAATTTATTTAATAGTGTAATTAATTGATAATAAAAAGCTTCGATTTTTAGATACTAAAATTAAATTATGTAGTAAGTTTGGTAAACATTTTTTAATATTAAAAATAAAAAACCATTTAGCGATCACTTCACAACTATTTTCTTTGTTCATAAAATTTAAGAATGTAAGTGATGTCTAGGAATAAATTAAACTATTTTTTTTTTAATACAGAAAAAATCTAATAGATAAAAATTAGTTATGGAGTCCTTATACAACGTTTTGCTTATCCTTTAATTTAATTTAAAATAGAATAATTTGACATCATAATATTAAATATAAAACATACTTGTGTAATGATAACGTAAACTAATTTTTCAATAAGAAGATAAAGTATTCTCTTTTTAATTTTTCAATGATTTTTATAACGTTATGGCTGATATATGGACGATATAGGCCCTAACAATATATCTATCATTCATTAAACAGACATCATATCGAGGTCACGCGCAAGCAAGTCATGCACAAAATTACACGATATTACGTATATTAAGAGTGGTATCTATTATAGACAGCTTCATTTATTGTTATTGTTATTATTATCAATATTTTAATACTTATAACTTATAATATTTTATCATAATGTAGCTGCATAATTGATTATATATTAGATGCTACTAATTGGTCCCGGCCTTCAAACGATCTTTGCTCCCACAATTAAATTTAGAAAATATTTAACAATTTTTTAAAATTTTTTGTTTTATAGTGAATTTCGAAGACGTCCAAAATGTTGTGGCAGTTTTTGCCCGTGTGCCTTCTGGTAGTTCTCGTCAAGGTAAGTCGATTATTGAATTAAAATAAACTATAATATAAAAACACAGTGACTGCTTGTTTATGTAAATTTCGGGGTCGAAGTTCAAGATCATATTTGATTGATTATTGTTTAAGAGGATCAACATTAAGTCGATTTATATCGTGAAAAGTGATTTATAATAGTATTTAATCACCTTGTTTTGTTAAAATATAATAATTTATACAAAATCTACATTTAAGTTTGTTCTTGACCACAAACTAACAAGTAACAACTATTTAAATTAATTTTATTTTTATAAATTACTAATATACTATAATAATTTGCATAGTACTTCTGGTAAATTTTTGAATATATTATAACTGGCACTCATAATTGAAATTTGAAGTAGACCAGATAATGGTAATATTATTTTCACTATTATTAACTGTTCTTTAAGTTCTCTTTTTCACTTAAAAGTTTGTATAGTGATTATCTAATAAAAAAAAAAAAAATATATATATATATATATATTGATCTTTGGTAAAATAATACTCGATGGTTCGACGTGAATCACGAGATGTATTGATTTCAATTATTGAGTATATCTATTTATATAAAAGGGTGTATTTTTGTATGTCTTTTTTTTTTTTTTTTTATTAATATTATAATTTATATTTTGATTTTGAATGAATAAAAATTAAAAAATATTTAAGTGTTCTCAAAATATTATTAACATTATAATTCCAACTCTTATTGCATGAGAAAAAGAATCAATTAAGTGTGTTAAGTTTTGGAAAATAATTTAAAATGTCAGTACACAGGTGTTGAAATTTTTTGATTAGAACCGAGGTTATAGAAAAGATTAAAGACACTTAAAAGATAAATGATTCTACAAAATAGTGGATGCCTATCATGTATATAATATATCTATAGAACGAGCGGACTGTTCGAGACAATATCTCATCGTATCATATTTGAAATTACTAACTAGTCCCACGGTTTTAGACACAAACATCTGAGAATAATAAATTAACCTTATACAACAAGGTACTTCCATTAATTTTTTCAACATTAGATATATTATTTTAATTAATTAGATTATTCAACTATTTGAGTGAATTGTTAAAATTAATTAGCTTAGTATTTTCAATTTATATTTTAAATGTATGTCAGTTGTAACAATGTAATATTATGATCACACCAATTCTATTTATAATAATTATATCACAATATATTGGATTTAAATTGTATATATTTTTCTTGGTTTTAGAATATTAAATAGTTCATATAAGTTAAATTAATGTTTACTTCATAGTTCATAGATAAATGTATAGTTAAGAATTAAGATTGATTATATTATCACAATTTTTTTATTTATGTACTACGAGTACATAATTGTAGTGCTTTAATTAGCACACTTAGTTTATACTATTACGGTGTTAAATATTTTCTTACATTTTAAACTGACACAATAAGACGTGTAATATTAATGCAATGTATATTTATCAAGGCATTATGTTTAAATCTTTAATAATTGTTAAATTAACTACTCATACTTTTTATTCAGAAAATGTTAATTAAATGTAAATAGGAGTTTCTATAACTCGATAGTTGTGACTCCTTCTTTTTTGAAATAAATTTCATTAAAAACTAATTTTAAATGTTTTAAGGGAATATATTAATAACTTACAGACTTTCAAACAGATGTTACATAGATATAAATAAAATAAATTAAATTGGATTTATAGTATTTCAATTAAAATTAATTGAATTCTAAAAAATGATCAATTTTTAATATTAGTGTTGATTAAAAATCTTGATTAAAATTTTTATTGTAAATTAAACACAGTTAATTGTAATTAATGGTTATAGAAATAAAAGAAATGGTAGAAAAAATGAAATGTATATTGTTTGCAGTATTTTAAAATTACACTGTAAAAGTTTTTAAGTTTGTTATCTAAATTATTAATTCAGAACTATCATTATAGTTTGATTGAAGTTAAAAAAATAAAAACTTATAACAATATTATATTTATAGAGAAATAAAATGTTGTAATTGTTAAATTCGTTTGATGAACATTTAACAATTTATAATATAGTTAACGTTTTTAAAAAAGAATATAATTAATGACATGAATTATTCTTTGAAATTTTAATTATAATATAGAGAATTATATGTCATTTGATTTATTACCAATATAAATTATAGTTACCAGTAAAAATTATAGTAGGTACTTTCTAGTTTCTATAAATTATTAAAAATTTAAATTCAATTACGTATAACGTGCAATCGTGTATTGTCTTATAATATGAGTTATATGAAATAAAATTACAGGCATTATAGTATTATCTTTAAATTGGATTCAAAGTTTTGATATTTTGAAACTTTCTCTACTATTCTTCGATAATAATTATTGAAAAACATCATTATAATTAAGAGTTTCACTGTACAGCGGACAAAATTTAATGGTATTTTGTTTCACGAGGACTTAGGCGTTTGAAAAAAAAACTCAGAATCGTAGTTTATTCGGTCCAAACAATTTTGACGATTCTATCGTTATTTTACTGTCTTTACTAAGCAGTGCATTATATTGTTTTATTTTTGTATGTATTTTATACAATCGTGAGAAATTATATCGACCATCTAAAACCACAAGGTAACTACGCCACAGCGTTTTCGCGTTGTAAAAGTGTTATGCTTATGATATTATTATATGTAATTTGTGTTGCGGTACTTTACGAGCGGTTTTTATGACGATTTTTAAAAACTGTTTTTTAAATTTTTTTTACGATATATCACATTTATAAGTATCTACTAACGACCGATGATCGTGACAATGTACTTCATCGTGATGACAAAGCGTCATTATATATGTTTGCACCGGCCATCCGCACGTACGTACTAACATTTTTGTGCTCAGTCGTTTAGTTTGTTAGAAAATAATATAATAATACCTATGTCATATTGTTACAATGTAATGGGCGTTCATCAGATATTATGAAACATGTGCGATGCGACAGGGAATGTTGTTATACAATTTGAAACTCGAAATCACTGAGACAATACAGCATACTAAATTATAGTATATAGATCGCATTATGTTAATTGTTATATTATAGAAATAACGTCTAAAACGCCTCCGATACATAGTAATGTACGATATTATTATTATTATTATTCTAATTGGTACTTTAATAATCCTTTCGCTTTCTCGACGTGCATTCACACGCCTCCGACGTTGCAGCTCCGCGACCGATCATCACTATGCGTTGTTTTAATAAATTACGCGCCGCATGCCGTTTATCTAGGCAGTAGATATACCTACCTATTATAATGTAGATTAATGAATTAATTACATGCAGTGGCTGTCTGTATAGAAGATGTTTCGCAGATTAACCGGACTTGATATAATTTACTCGTTTATTAGTATTCATTTTAAAAACTATATAATAAATTATAATAAATATATGCGTCTACGTGTATTGAAGATGCAAAACAAAATAAGTGTTTAAATGTCATAAATAATTATTTTCTTTTATGATGGCTTTGGAATATGCGTTTGACAGACAAATATGCAAATGTATTCATCCCTATGATTGCATATAAAAATAATACGATCGTCGTTAAACGAAGACTATCGATGTCAACAGCTACGTAATCTGGAAGGTCTGCTAACCATACAGATTTTGTAATGAAATTGGTCGATACAGTGCAATAATGATTACTCGCACATAAATGTACAATTAGTGCTGTCGATGATATAAATATACGGCGTTTGTCGAAACGAGCAGTCTAACCAGTGTTAGTTTATAATATGTAAAATAGAATCTTAACCTACAATGAAAGGGGTGATTATTCACAAATGGATTAGAATTTTTAAGAAACAGCAAATACGATTGAGTGCAATGGTATTAACGTATTAAGATAATTGTTATTTTTTTATTTTAAAAATATCAGTTGTAGAATACATTTATAATTATCATGGTTTAATATTATTACGTATATGGTTATAATTAATAAATATGTTGATGTGCAATTTACTTACAAAATTAAAGTCCTTAATAACATAACAAAAATAAGAGTCATTCATATTTACCTTAATTATTGTAATCTATAATTAAGATTCTTATTGAACGGATTCGGATGTACACGATAGTGTGCAAATATTGTGTACAACGTGACTTCGAGTTAATTATGCAAATATATAAGTTGTTAGCTAGAATGAGAATATTTTATTTGTAATACCATAAAACAGTAGATCTAAAAAGCTATCCAATTTATGATGACGAGAAGTTGTATAAGTGTATTGAAATTCAGATTGTCCTTTCAAAATTTTTACATTATAAAACGTTTTAAATAAATTCAGAAAATCTATGTTTATTAAAATTTTTGCGAAACTTGTTAAAAAAATAAATAATCTTAATTAGAAATAGTAAAACATCAAAATCATAATAAAATTTATAAACATAAATAAATAGAAATCTTGCTTACCACGAGAGTTTAGAAAATTAATGTCTGAAGTTTATCCTTTATAATGTACATAATATTTTAACTGATATTATGACGTTAAACTATTTAGCATACACTAAACAAAGTACTTTGAGTTTGAACTTTGTGGCATTTCAAAAATATAAATAACACTGAAAGACATTGAAAGGATTAACAAAATTTTAATACAAATATCTTTACCATAAATTATTATTATTATTTATTTAAAAAAATCCAAATAAAGTTAATTATTAATAATATGAAATAAAGTTTTCTCCAAATTGTGTTTTTATAATATGTTTTATCCAGTAGTGGGTATATAATTATTAATTAAGGGGCACTTTTGTCCATCCCTTTTCAATCACGTCCGGGGTGAGTTGACGCAAAACGTATATAGATTGCTAAATTAATATTTCTGATGATGAATAAAGAATACATTAATATCATAATATATACTATATAGTATATAGTAATTAAAAGATAAGAGAACACTGTAAAAATAAAGATTCGATACAAATCATCTCCAGCCTGCTGAGGTGATATAAAATGATCCTAGATTTTTTTTTTTGCTAGTTTGACTATTGTGTTTAACTGTTTAAAATTATTACCTATTAAAAACTATTATTACTGGATGTAAAAAAAATTACAAAATTAAAAATGATTGCTGAATTCATTTATCACAAACTGGAAAGAATAAACGATTTAAAATAATTGTAATATTATAATAATTTCTTTACAAAAATAGTACAATACTACAGCTGACCTATTCTGTGGTTAAAAATGTTGTTTATGTTTTCAAAAATTTAAAGTCTGGTGTGAATATAGTGATAGTTTTAAGTGTTTAAATGATGCTCCCTAAATATAAAATAGTCATTGAGGAAAATAATATAAGAGTAGTATTATAGATTTTAGAATGTATACGATGATTGACAAATATATTATTATGTAAGTTTAATTATTTACTATTTACATAATATGATTTGCATGGGCAGACGTTCTTAAATAGATTTTTATAACGTATTATTGCCGAGAAAGATGTAAATATTATACACTTTTGTAAAATTTCTGTATGAATACTGGGTTAATATTATGCCGCGTATAATAAAAGGCGCGGTCGAACTTTCACAGCTAGCTAGTGCGACTTTTTGCACGCGATTATATCGTCTTCTGTTTTATTACGTAGGATATATTATATAGGTAAATATAAACTTTTTAAAAACTCATCATTTATTTGGAATTGCGATAATAGTAGAGGGTACGTCCTCGACTGACAAAATGCAACCGTATAGGAGTTTTGACTTTGGCAACGGCAGTGGCATATCCTACGTTCATTAATCATTCAATGGTGATTTTACCGATCCCATATATATATATTTCATAATCATTACGGCATTACGTCCTGTAATCGGTTCTCATCGAACGATTGCAACACGTTCATTGAAGGAGAGGGGTGATGCGAGAGACATACTACGAAGAATGAAGGAGACAAGGATAAATATAATTCTAAAGATGGGCTACTATACGGTTATCAGATAATGAGGCCGCTAAAAGATTTACAACAAACGCTTATTATACAACATTATGACGTTTGACTCGTCGTCGTAGTCTGTCGAAGAAGACGAAAAAGATACAACACACATGTTGTGAAACTCTGAGTAGCTGGTGATAGGTATCTACACGTTGCCTGCAGTATACGTATGTAAGGATTATGAATAATTTAAACGCGTTTATAAATGTCAAGGACGCGGACAGAAATCCAGCCGATTATTTACAGTATACACTGACATCGAAGAAATAATTTTTGAATAGAACAAGATTTTGCCGAGAGGTCGAGTGCGGGAATCACATAAACCACATAAACATAATATAATGAGAGATGAAGTTTTAAATAAATCCCGATTATTTATGTTGACTAAAATATGTTAACTTAGATAAACTATTGTGCAAGTTTCACTGATAAAATAAGTTCAGCCACTTGTAAACACAGCTCCTTAATAACGAGACGCATAAAAATCTGGATAAAAGTTTTACAACACTCTTTCAACAACAAACATTAAAAACAACTCAGCTTAACTATTTATTAATGAGAAAATAATTTCTACAATTTTTAAATGAAGTCTTTGGGAGTATTTGAATTTACCAGTGCGAGAGTTAATTTTTTTCCAGTCTCTATTACTGAGAAGGAAAGCTTTACAATAAAAACTTTTTCGATCATTATTTTTTACCAAAAAATGTATTTGATAAACACGGTATTATTAAAACTTAAATAAACTCATATCATTTTAAGATCAAAATATTTTTTAGAGTTATATTGTTAGCTGAACGTTTGTTTTTAAGAAGAATTGATTGTGGAGATATTAAGCTTAAACTTTAGAGATATCAATGGATTTCTGGTTTCATTGGTCTCAAACAAAAAAATATCGGAGATACAGACACGGCTGCTATGGCAACGGCGATAACATAATTTATTACACGAATATAGGTACAGTTTTTATAATGAAAATAATAGTTTTATGCGACCATGAGTGATGTTTTGTGAACATATTTATTATATATTTATATGTGTGTGTGTATGTGATATTCGACTAGCAAAGGTTGAATGGATATGTGTACATACAGTTTATATATTAAACATTTGTAAAAACATATTATATATTCGTCTACAGCCGTTGGTATTATGATATACGTGCTCCAGTCATTGTGGAAGTTTTTGTTAATTTTAGCGAGCACGTGGTTCAAAGTTTCTAAGTTTCCGCATCGGAAACATTCATATTCTCGTCCTTATATCGAACGATATGAATTATTCAGTGGTTTCACGGAATGATAATACATACTTAATACAAATCAGGCGAAAACTAGTACTTATATAGAAAATAGTATATACATTGTCTGCCTGAATATAATAGCAAGTGCACAATTTTGCACCTTGTATATAATGCAAAATGATTGACTTTAATAATAAACCTTTTCTAGTGCAACTTATATGCTTTATGGTTTCTGGTTATTATTATTATTATTTTTTTTTATTGAACTTAAAAAAACATCAATAGCAAAGGTTATTAGTTTTTGTGTATGTTACATAATTAATGGTTAGGTACTAGAACTTAATTTATAATATTTATATGGTGTTATTTAAATATAATTACTACAAACAGAAATATTAAAGCTATCATTAACAGTAGACTTTAATATTGTTGTATAAGTCGGTTTTTCTTAGAAAGACTAACATATTTGATATGTTTTCAATGTCTGGCCCTAATGTTTCGCTCATATTGGGTGGAATGTTGTATTTTCTGAGTTCATCCGAGTATTGATAGCACTCTGTTATTATATGCTTTACTTTTAGATTAACCTCACAGGCTATACAGTGTACATTGAGTGGGCTCCTCTTTGGCCATTAGAAACCTGTGAGTCAGCCTTGTGTAGCTTATTCGGAGACGATTGATCAGGATTTTTTCTCATCTGCTGAGATTCGGGTTATGCCAGTTTAGAATTGTGTTTTTTATTTCACTAAGTTTGGTTCGTTGTTTCGACCAGTGTGTTTGCCATTTTATTCGAAATTTGTTTTTAATATGAGTTTTGATACATGGACGTGGAAAGTTATTCATTTTTTTCCACATGGATCATAATGCCGATAAATTTTGTGTATTTTACAATTTTATGATGGTCTATATATATTATAATACGAATTAACAGCTAGATAATTGTGATAAGATAACATTATAATTATAACTAATGCCTGGATATTGATTTTTGGTTTTGGAACTTTTTAGACTTTTCACTTTGTAGTTTTGATATTTTTACGTTATTTTATATTTTAATGTTAGTTAATGAAGTATTTTTAACCATTAATGTTAGAAAAATTAAGGGTACATTTTTTTCCTTTATAAATTGTTTTAAATTTTATAACTCAAAATGTATTCATAATAATTGTATACAATAAGCATAAAAAAAAAAAAAATAATAAAATACTTATATTAAGTGTATGTTATTTTAATTATCTAAAAAGTGTTTATAAAAAAAAAAAAAAAAATTAAGTTTAAATTAAAATAATTAAAGTAATTAAATTTGTGAATTTAGGTCATAGGTATATTTATTGAAATTATTTTTGTATATTATAAAGGTTTTTTCATAAGTATTTTATTGCCGTAACATCCGGGTTTTAATTGTTAAAATAATATGCTGTCTATTTATATTTATTTCATTATTTAAAGGACTTAAGTGGTTAGTATTTTTTTTAGTGTGGATTTAAAAATTTTTATTCTCTAATTCTTTAACGTGCAGACATACCGATTTTGACATTCAGATAATATTTATATAATTATGATTAAAAATTATGGTTCGTGGTGTGGTTTTTTTGTCATGTACTTTTGATCGGTGAATATTTTAATAATTTATATAAAGTTGAAAATAAAATAAAAATTTGTGTCAAACAAACATTAGACTGGATCTATGATCAAATATAAACATTATCAACTTCTTTCAAAAATCAAAACTTTGGAATTCAATTTCATCAAGAGTATTAAAACTTAACTGTAGAATATAAAAAAAATCTTGCATGAACATATTATTTATAATATGAGGACTGATGTCCTCGACCGCAAATATTTTATATAATTTAATAAAATAATAAAAACTAAGTTAGGTATGAAGAATCTCGTCAATTTAAAAATTATAGAAAATCACGTATTATTGAATGGATAATAATTAAAACTTAATACCGTTGTGGTGGTCATAGTATTCTCACTCGTTTCGTTTATATATGTATATATATATACATATATTTTTTTTTTTGGCATACATTTTATCCGCTGTTTGAGGCTGTTCATTCAATGTTTGTTAATATTATAATATTATTTTTAATCGATATAAAAAATGTTTTAAATAACACTTAAGTGACAACAATGAAAAATTAAATAAACTTTATCGTTAAGAAAAGTTAAATTATATTATTACAATAAATACGTTCCAGTAAAATACTAAAAATATATACACTAGTTCCCAATTTGTAAAATAACACATGGATGTTACCAGTATTTTGGCAACGTTTCGCTTTCATTTTTTTTCCTTTTAACAAAAATAAAACTCGTTATGTATGATAAGTCGATAAATCGAATTTTGACCTCATGTCGTACCATTTTTTCTTCTTCTTCTAAACCCGATTTTTTTTTTAGGTAGTTAGATATAATAACATTATGTCGTTTGTCCCATTATTGTGAAACGAAACCGTCATATGCGTAATATGCTTTATTGTCTCGTAAAAAACAACGTTTTCTAAATGATATCTACAATTTTACAGATATTCATAAACGAACGGGTTATATATCATCAAAGTCCCTAATAAATCATTGATTCTTTTGACGTTAAAGTAAACGCAACTTGAACGAGTATTAATACTATTATTATCAAATAAATCTTGATTTTCACAATAAATTAAAGTTACGTCACGTATATCTATATAAATTATTATAATTCAATTTGATGATATTCGTTTTTATTAAAGTGTATTATATAACTGATTATAACATAACTGGTTATTTGTGTTGGAATTACACTATACATGGACATTTTTGGGCAATGAAAATCAACCGATTTCTGATAAAACCAGTAGATACGGTCTTCCATACAAACATTATAGCTATTTCATTAAAGTTATCATCAAGGTTAGATTAATCTATTCAAATTTTTATACTGCAAGTATTGTAGGTTATGAATTTGTGCGGCTCATCGTGTTGGACTATGTTTAAATTATTAACGTTAGTTACTGCTCGTTCAACTATTGTAGATAGGTACCACGTGTTGAACATTATAAATTCTTTACAGTGATGAGGAAAACCATACCAATATATCACGTTCAAAGCATATGCATTACAATGATATGTGTAGTAGTTGTCATTTTCATGCTGACGTATTGACACATGATAAACATATTGGATTAGTTCGCTATCACATCATTCTGACTATATATTTATCAGGAAAAAAATCTGAGTCTGCTGCGATGAGAGAAAATAAAAAATGGGTGTCGGTTAAAAATATTCAAGGAACGTAAACACACTCAGTTCATCGAACGGGAATGAAATGAAAACGAAAAATTGAAAAGCTTATCTTATCAGTGATAGTTTTAACGATAGCGTAGATTCTGTATTATACGAATTGTATGATCCAATTACTTATAATATGTTACACATACATATAACTCTTCCCGTTCACTGGTTTTTATGTACTTTTATTTGTTCAATCGTGTGTAAAAAATAATAAATATCTTTTTAGCAAGAGGTATTGTTAAACAGACAAAAAAAAAAAAAACCACAAAACCATAAAAAATTTTGAAAAGCCAACGTTTTAAAGTAGACTTTTATTTTATTTTAATGGGTTACTTTTTGTATACTTGTATTAGTAAATCTTGTATTTAAATAAAAATTACTTTGATTGTTTCTTATTAAAAAAAATAAATATTAAATTATAATAATTCACGCGATTTGAATTTAAATATTAAAATTACCCCTCCCAGACTCAAAAATAAATTTTAGTACCTATGATAATAAGTTAACTTTTAAAATATTCCATTTTTTTTTACTAATACTTTAAGAATATAATTATTTAAATATTATTATTTAATGTGTATTAGTTGGTATGCCTGTCAAAAATGTAAGTACAATTTAAATCTATTTAATTTCTAGTATACTTTCAAATAAAAAAAATAATTAAACTAAATACTAGTTAAAAAAAAAAAAAAAAAAACTGTAATTTTAATTTAATAGCAGTCATGCATTTTTATACAAACTGAAGTTTATAAAAATTATTAAGTTGGAGTTACAATTACCGATATTATTTAAATGTTAGTATATGGTGACGACTAAATAGTTGATTTATTTATTTTTTTTTTTTTTAAGAAGGATTGAACTTAATTTTTTATAGAATCACTGATAGCTGTATTATAATGATATTATAAAACACACATTTTATTAATCTCATGATTTGCGTCCATATTACGCACTGTCATAATGGTTGGCGTGGGGAAAGTTAACAAAACAGTCTTAATGCACTACGTTTCACTTTTAATATTCGGCAGAAATCATTTGACACCTATATAAAAATGCTCATAAAACGTGCTATTATTGTCGTAAAAAATCTTATTGAAGGATTAATTAAAATAGGTCTGTAATTTCGATATAAAATATTATGTGAACATTATAAATAATGTTCAGACGACAAGGGTATTAAAAAATATTAATAGTAATAATTACAACTGTTGTAATTTTTTTTTTATATAAAATATCCTAATAATATAAACTAGACTGATTCCTGTTGAAAGCTCAAAAAGTAGCTGGAAATTAAATCCTTTAAAAATGGTTCGTGGTTAAATTTAAAGATACATATGCACCATTTTTATATGTTAATTGATATATATATATAGGGTGCGGAATAAGTCGGCACATGCCGTTCTGTGGGCTCTTGTTTCCGCAGTTGCATCGAAAAAGATGGTCATCAGTTCGAGCATAACCAGTGATTTTTTGTAATTATTTAATAATATAAATAAAATCTATAATATCTAATAAATCTATATACAATATACAAATTTAATTTTTTGTGTTAATTGGGGAATATTCGTTTAAGTTAATTAGATATCAAAATGTGTGATAAACTATTTCTGTATGAAATCACTAATCAATAACCATTGACTGGTTTGCAGAGGAGTGCAAAAGTCTAGCAAATTTAAAGGTATTACTTGCGTTTAAAATTGTGAAACGTTTCCTAAAACAAAATTTCATTCCTTAAACATATTTAGTTTTTTTACAAATTGTGTCACGACAAAGTTGTCTCGGGAGGAGAAAAATATGTTCTTTTGGGTTAGGTATGTTTATTAATAGATATTATTTTCCATCGGAAAAAACCCAAACTGCAGTAAATTATCGACGATGATTATAGCTTGCTTAAAATTTTAATAAAAAAAAAAAGAAAAAAAAATGATTTAATTTCCAATTTAATGTTTCGAGTTAACACTTCTAACGACACGTGTTTAGAGAACGTTGAATAATTATTCTAATTAAGATTTTATACTATGTTATAACGAAAATCGAGACTTATCGCTGTCAATGTTGACACATACAGTCACAATATTTACGTACGTTTTTGACGTTCATTTCTTCGTTTCAAAACCATTCAATTTGCACGCGGTTGATAATGTACACATACACGCACACGCACATACACACACACACACACATACAAACACGCATACACATAATATTATACATATTTTATTATATATTATTATATACAACCGGTTTAAAATTAAACATTTGTTAAGTAGTATGAGCAGTGTTACATTGCAGTATTAATACGCTTGCTCGTCGATCGCCATATTAAATTTATCAATGACTAATATTATTTAATCGTGCAGCATCTTCTCACATATTATTGCGCTACCTGCAGGCTGCGAAGTCTTGTTTTACACGCGTATTATTTTGTATAATATTATTTCGTTATTAAGTTAAACCTACGTGTAATCGTGCATATTTTTTTATCAACATTGAGTACATGTAATCTCACATGGTCACCGACTCGAGGTCAAAGTATCATCCCGAAAGAGACGGGTATTTTTGAATTATTATTTCGCAGATGGGTTTGTATTATTATAAGCTTCATCGGTGGCGATGCGGGTTCACAGCCTCTCTCGCGCGCAAATCGCGTCACGCGTGCGTCTACGGTGCCCCCGGCGAGACATGGTGGCCATAGCGATTTAATAGCCGGTGGAATATTAATAATAAATAAATAAAAATTCGTCTCGTTATATTCACTGTCGATCGTTTGAAAAAGTCTCGAATGAACATTATTTTATACGTCTGCTATTATTATTATGCCGTTGCCGACATTGCCGCGCCGTCGTGTTCCTTTCACGTTTTATCGTGTATATAATATTATACGCATTCACTTACACATACACACACACAACATTTTTGTAATAACGCTGTACGTACGGCCTTTGACCCGAACCGGACTGGAAGAGTTTTAAACCTCTACACCGCCGCACTTTTCCTTTCCACAAATACACGTGTATAATATGTACATTGGCGCGTCGTGCGAAGAACTATATTATGTACTGCTGGTTATAAATGAGCAATTCTTTTACCCTCTATTTCTCCACGATAATAATGCGTTGATCTTCGGCGCGAATGATGGTGGGGAACGATGGAGGAATAGGTGAAGACTGGAGACCATAATATACCTTTGATCCTTACCGTCGCGCGTCGGCGCTTTCTCCACGACCGGAAACAATATATTTGATATACGTGGGTGACTGTATGATGTACCTATATATGTATAGATGTATTGATATTATTCGTCGTCGTCGCCACCATCGGCTGCCGTTGTTTTCCCCCTCCCCCCCTTTTTTTTTTTGTTTCGAACGATTATCTTATATTGATAGTCGATACACGATTATAATATTATTATCTTACTGCGGTGTCATATATTATAACGATTATATCAGTTTGTTTTTCAGTCACCCGTATTATGTAGGTATAATCTATGTACATAGATATTGTATTATTATCATCGCCAGAATCGTACTGCAGTTCAAGTGTATACATTCCCGTCCATCATTTGTCGACGCCTACGCCGTCGCCGTCAAACGATTCTTTAACGTCGTGTTATGTTTCACTGCTTACTTACTAACAATAATGTACATGTAACATAATATTATCATAACGTTGTTTTTTAGTCTGATGGATCTATTACGACATTACGAGTCTCCATGTGCTGCTTCCGTAGGCAGACCGCAGTACTCATATAGTAATAAAAATAATACAAATGGTATGAGTCTACTAGATACATATTAATCTGACTGATCTGTTAGTAGGTTTCGAAAAATTGAATTGTTCTTCAAAAAAAAATGTTTAAACATAATTATTGTAATTATATTTTATTTAAATACATTATTGGATTGCTATTTCTGATTTAATGACGTGAAAGTTTAATGCATAATTTACAATATTAAATACTACAATAAACAAGTTAATAGGTCAATTATGTAATCTAAATGCATTATTCATATATTTTTTTTTGTCAATATCTACTTTGGGATTATGATATGGTTATATATCATTGGTTGTCAAGTTCTTATTATTCGTTATCTTATATTTAGTTCGGAAAATTTGTATTATTTGTATTGAAGGTGTATTAGAATATGTATGTATTTAAAGTTTTCTCTATTATTATAATTTCGACAAACATATCCATTTGAGAAAACGGTAATCGTTTTGCGTCTAACGTCGACTATAATGCAATACATTATGAGTTGTTCAACATGAAAACTTGACCAAAAATGGTTAATATTTTAAACTACGTATAATTATATACAGTTAAAGATAAAAGATAATATAGTTTTTTTGTAAATTTCTTAACATTACGCGTATATGATATAAGGTTACTTTAATTCATACTTGTTAAACTGTAATTTTTTGATTACAGAATATTTTATTATGTTATATTCACAATACAAATTCTGACAATAAATAATGAAGAGGACTAAAATTAAAGCGATATTTTATAAATATGTCGACCAAACAATTTTTGATCTTTATATTAATTGCCATAGTTTTTTAATAATTTATTGTAACAATTTATTTGCCAATTAACTATCTGAAAAATGTGTACATGGTAATCTTAAACAAACAATTTGTACATAAAAATATAATATATATAGTATATACATACTATTCAAAAGAATGTTATAGTTAAAAGCTTAAATAATTTTGATAAATTGAATAAAATGTGTTAAATAATATCTATGTATTTTACAAAAACACCAGTCTATTGGTAAAAGAAAATAATACGATATCTTCATTTTGTAAAGATTGCATAAATAAATGCAAAAAGTTATTAAATCGATTTTTCGACTACTAAGGTGCACTTGTTAATACTATAATATTATGTTATAATATTTATAATCAAATTTAAGAGACGAATTTATCCAACGGTTATTTTTCTCAACACCGTATTATTGTATTTTCGCAATGAAAAATAATTATTAATAATAATTGGTTTCTTACCATTTTTTTTTTTTTTTAGCTGTATTTAACGACAACATTTTTTATTTTTTTTTAATAAGTGACTAATTATTAATATTACGATACGCTTGCTTTATAGGCTGACAAATTGCTGCTTGACGTTGGCGTGGACCCCAGCCAAGATGATTCTGGTGTGATAATGATGAATTCCGCCATGACCGATCGGTTCGTGCGCCAGAGCGATTACGGACATGAAAACGGTGTTGAACACAGGGTGCAACTCAAGGGAATTCGTGTAGACTGTGGAGCTGCATCAGTGGACGGTGTAATAGCAGTGGAAATTGAATTTCTGGAACCGTTTAACGGCGTGATCTACAGCAAAGGTCGACACGATGATCCCAAATGTAGGTGAGTGCACGACTTAAGTTCTTTACTGATCATCGGAAACATGGGGGAAGGAGAAAGAATATAATGCCATTCTTTAATACAATATTAACCTAAAGTTCTCACACGATTTCTGTTTCATTATGAATCAACAAAATTTTACACAATATTTGTTATTTTATTGAATTATAGTTTTATATTTTACTAAAAAATTAATTTCATTATTAATGTTTTTTTTAATAATATTTATCTTTTAATCAACTAATGCATGTATTGTTATACAGCTAATGACATGAATAAATAATTATAAAATATAAATTTTACGACGTATGTCATCGATATTTTAAAAAACGAATGTATTTTATGCAGTCCTGTAGGTAAATTAATTTTATTTTCATAAATTATCTGGCAATAGGTTCTTTTAAATTATTAATAAGTTTTAACATTTGTCAGTATTAAGTTTATCGTATGTAACCCAAGCTTAAATTTTAGTTAACTATGTTCACTACGCCTCAATATAAAATATTATAAAGTTATAAGTTATTAGTTTTTATTTTTTGCAATAATTGTCTACTGAAATTAAATATATCTATATACATCAAGTAAATAATAATATAAAATAAATTATGGAAAATTCATTTTACATTCCTATGTAAAAAAAAAAAAAATAAAACTGTATAACATTGGATTGGAAATCATTTATATTAAGCTATATTATCTGATCATATTTTTACCATTTTAAATCCATATTTACTTTTATTACACATGCTTCCATCCCAACAAAGATGTGTTTTTAATGTTTCAAATGATACATTATATGTAAACTTATAATAATCGTATTGTAGAATTGATTACTTTTACTCTATAAAATAATGTTATTTCCAGTTGAATACACAAAAAGCTAACATCTCGAATAAAATCACTATCTTGTATCTTTATTTTCTATCTAATATTAATTTTTAACCAAATTTTTTTTATTTGAAAGTATACTAGCAAATAAATAGATTTAAATTTTACTTACATTTTTGACAGGAATACCAGCTAATACACATTAAATAATAATATTTATATTATTATATTCTTAAATTTAATCAAAAATACATTTGATTGTGAATTTTTTATTTATTATAATTGGTATTTATACAATTCGATTCGATTTACTAAAACAAAATAGTATGTTGATAGTTTTCAATGTTGTTCCTAATATCTTTAATTACAGTTAAAATTATCTTTATGTATAAAGTATTAGTAAAAAAAAATGGAATATTTTATAAGTTAACTTATTATCAAAGGTACTAAAGTTTATTTTTGAATGTGGGAGGGGTAATTTTAGTAGCATAATTGTATTCAAATTACAAATAATATATCTATTTTATACATTATAAAAAATCAAAAAACTTAGTCGTATTATAAATTTGGAATTTAAATAAGTGCATCGAGTATTTGTCTTTTTATTCTATGGGTAATCACGATGCATGAAGGAATATATATATATATATATCATGAAAGATATAACTTATAATTAAGTTAAAAATACAATAATGTAAACATTAAATTAATACATTTAAAATTATATATAAAAATCAAAGTTTAATAAAGTGCTAATAAAAAGAATATTTTGTTTGTAGATTTGTGCAAAGTGATTCAGGACAATACTCATATCAGTTCCTTATACCGATAGAAGATTGTCGTCCTCCTGTAAATGAGGGTTGTTCATCTACCGAAGATGGTGGTGGCTGTGACTTAGGTTCTATTGAAAACACAATAATCATCCAGACAGATAGCACAATCCAGGTAACCTATTAGATATTTAAATTTCAGTATTAACAATCTAAAAAAAATTAATTTTAAAAATTTAATTTATTGTATGAACAACTTTTTTTTATATTTATCAAAAACCTATTTAAAATTATTATTTTATTTTTTTAGGAAGAATGGGATTTAGCACGAAAAGTCTCATGTCCATCAGAAACAAAACCAGGTACAGGTAAACGAGTGCGATTCAAGCCTATTGTAGTTGATATGTTAGAAGTTGTTTCTGTTCCTTCCGGGAATGAAGGAACATTACAATGTTGGATGGATATACAAAGAGGTCAATATCCAAATGTAAGTTAGAAAATAATAAAAAGATAAAAAAGATTTGTAATAGAAATCTATTTTTTATAGATATCACCAGTTGACAAAATTATAAAAATTGGTGAATCGCTTTCTTTAATTGTATATGTAAAAAGTACTGATGAAGCTTACGATGTTAGAGTAAGAGAATGTTGGGCATATGATGATGATAATTATGAATCGTCAACTACTACAAGTATACAATTAACAGATTCATCAGGGTGTCCAAAGAGAATATAAATATGAAATTAAAATAGAAAAGAATCTAAGTAAAAAAATCTATATAAAAATAGAGAGTAATAATGAACAAATGGAGTAAATAACATAAATAAATATAAATAATTTTTTAGGAGAAAAAAATTGATATCACACTGGAAAAAAACCCAAAAAGTTGATCAAAGTGGTATAACAACAATTGGATACACGAATGTCACAGCATTCAAATTCCCAGACAAACACCAAGTATACCTCACTTGTAATGTTGAAGTAAGAACTTAAACTTCCATATTTAGTTAGATTAACAAGGTAATAATTTAAATGATATTATAGTTATGCTTGGGAAATTGTCCAGAAGAAAAATGTCAATCAACCTTACCAAATTATTCAACAACTCCAGTACCAATTTGTTACCCAGGATCAACTGATCCTAGATGTCCAAAACCATCTCCGCCTCCCACAACTTATCCAATTCCATCCACGCCTGCTCCACCTGTATGTTATCCGGGATCAAATGATCCAAGGTGTCCTAAACCATCGCCACCTCCAACATACTATCCTTCACCATCAACACCAGCACCACCAGTATGTTATCCTGGATCAAACGACCCAAGATGTCCAAAACCAACACCACCGTCAACCACTCCAGCGCCAGTTTGCTATCCAGGATCAAATGACCCAAGGTGTCCTAAACCATCACCACCTCCTACATCTTATCCCACTCCATCAACACCGGCCCCACCAGTCTGTTACCCAGGATCAAACGACCCAAGATGTCCAAAACCAACACCACCGTCAACCACTCCAGCACCAGTTTGCTATCCCGGATCAAATGACCCAAGGTGTCCTAAGCCATCTCCGCCACCAACGTACTATCCACCGCCATCTACACCAGCACCACCTGTATGTTACCCAGGATCCAATGACCCAAGATGTCCAAAACCAACACCACCGTCAACCACTCCAGCACCAGTTTGCTATCCCGGATCAAATGACCCAAGGTGTCCTAAGCCATCTCCGCCACCAACGTACCTCCACCGCCATCTACGCACCTGTATGTTATCCAGGATCAAACGACCCAAGATGTCCAAAACCAACACCACCGTCAACCACTCCAGCACCAGTTTGCTATCCTGGATCAAATGACCCAAGGTGTCCTAAACCATCTCCGCCACCAACGTACTATCCACCGCCATCTACACCAGCACCACCTGTATGTTATCCAGGATCAAACGACCCAAGATGTCCAAAACCAACACCACCGTCAACTACTCCAGCACCAGTTTGTTACCCAGGGTCAAATGATCCGAGTTGTTCAAAACCATCACCACCCCCTGCTTTTTACCCATATCCATCTACACCAGCACCACCTGTATGTTACCCAGGATCCAATGACCCAAGATGTCCAAAACCAACACCACCGTCAACTACTCTAGCACCAGTTTGTTACCCAGGATCCAATGACCCCAGGTGTCCTAAACCACCACCCCCTCCTACATCTTATCCAACTCCATCAACACCGGCCCCACCAATCTGTTACCCAGGATCAAACGACCCAAGATGTCCAAAACCATCTCCACCACCAACATACTACCCATCACCTTCAACACCAGCACCACCAGTCTGTTATCCTGGATCAAACGACCCAAGATGTCCAAAACCAACATTGCCACCTACTACCCCAGCACCAGTTTGTTACCCAGGTTCAACTGATCCAAGATGTCCAAAACCATCTCCACCACCAACATACTACCCATCACCTTCAACACCAGCACCACCAGTATGTTATCCTGGATCAAACGACCTAAGATGTCCAAAACCAACACCACCGTCAACCACTCCAGCGCCAGTTTGCTATCCAGGATCAAATGACCCAAGGTGTCCTAAACCATCACCACCTCCTACATCTTATCCAACTCCATCAACACCAGCACCACCAGTCTGTTACCCAGGATCAAACGACCCAAGATGTCCAAAACCAACACCACCGTCAACCACTCCAGCACCAGTTTGCTATCCCGGATCAAATGACCCAAGGTGTCCTAAGCCATCTCCGCCACCAACGTACTATCCATCACCTTCAACACCAGCACCACCAGTATGTTATCCTGGATCAAACGACCCAAGATGTCCAAAACCAACATTGCCACCTACTACCCCAGCACCAGTTTGTTACCCAGGTTCAACTGATCCAAGATGTCCAAAACCATCTCCACCACCAACATACTACCCATTACCTTCAACACCAGCACCACCAGTCTGTTACCCAGGATCAAATGACCCAAGATGTCCTAAACCAACATTACCACCAACTACTCCATCACCAGTTTGCTACCCAGGATCAAATGATCCAAGGTGTCCTAAACCA
>NW_020271371.1:1587006-1587227 GCF_002803265.2 Melanaphis sacchari
CCACCAGTCTGTTACCCAGGATCAAACGACCCAAGATGTCCAAAACCATCTCCACCACCAACATACTACCCATCGCCTACAACACCATCACCACCTGTATGTTATCCAGGATCCAACGACCCACGATGTCCAAAACCGACATCGCCACCAACTACTCCAGCACCAGTTTGCTATCCAGGTTCAACTGATCCTAGATGTCCAAAACCATCTCCGCCACCAAC